>NC_031774.1:44651000-44655419 GCF_001522545.3 Parus major | reverse complement strand
GGACATGGCTGACCGGAGCGCGCCGAGCTGCCACCTGCGGCTGGAGTGGGTCTACGGCTACCGGGGTCATCAGTGCCGCAACAACCTCTACTACACGGCGGCCAAGGAGATCGTCTACTTCGTGGCGGGGGTCGGCGTGGTCTACAGCCCCCGGGAGCACCGGCAGAAATTCTACCTGGGGCACCAGGACGACATCATCAGGTACCGCTGGCGCCGCGCGCTCCCGGGCCCATCCCGCCGCGGGCTCCGACCCCCTCCGGCAGTCCCGGCCCCGCAGCCCGGCTCGTCCCCCCGCCCGCTCCTCCCTTCCCCCTGGAGCGGGGTGCGAATATCCCCCCGCCGCTGCATGGCCCGGGTGCCGTCCCGGGCAGCGCCGGTGATGCGCGTCCCGCCGGTGCTGTGGGGATCCGGGGAGCGGACAGAAATACATCAAGGACAGTCAGCGCTTCCTCACCGCGCCCCCCCTTCCCGGGCTTCGCCGTGGGTAGAAACAGCCTGGCAATGGCTTTTAGCTGTCGGATTTAATCAGCCGTGTTGTGTGTGTCCCCCAGTGCCGCCGGTGCGCGGTGCCGAAACTCGTACGGGAGCCCGTGCCCGGCGCGGCAGCCCGAGGGTCGCCGCTCGGTCGCCGGCCGCCCCTGAATGTCAAAGGGCCGGCGGGAGGAGAGGCGGTAATCGCGTGTGTGCCCCGGAGCACTTGGGATGCGGAGGAGGTTAATCTGTAGCAGGTAGACCTTTGTCTGATGTTTAAATGGCGACGATTACATGGGGAATTAGTGGCCTGCCTGTAACTCACGCAACTTTTAGGGTAATCTTAAAAGATCAGCCTTTCTTGAGAAGTTGAGGTTTCTTCCGTAGCTCATTAATTCACTTGGCAAGGAATGTTACCAGGTGCTGAGTCCATTAAAAAATTAATTACAAACCGATGCTGTGAAAGAAATGTGCTGTTAAAATTTCTTATATGTCTTTCCACTCCAAGGATGCTTTTGTAAGCCTAGTGGTGTGAGATCAGTGAGAGAATTTGAGGAGTATGAAGGGCAGATGTGAGCCTGAGTCATCAATCTTTTCTCTTACAGTAGGTGTCATTGCAGATGGATTTTAAATTCTGATTTCCTTTGGCTTTCCTGTTGGGGTAAGAGCTAGCAGTAGATACTTTTGTAGGTCTTTTGTATGTTTTACAACACGGAATTTGTTTTTATGATGCTTAGTGCACGAAGGCATACCTCTGTATGTGTTACTCATGAGTAACAGGTACTGCCTGTAGAGAGCAGAATAGTTGCTATGTCTTTCATTTAAGCATTTAGGCACACTAGAAAACTTGGTAATAATGGCCACTTTTCCCCTTTGTTTAAATCTTCTTGAAGAAATTTAATTAGTTCTGAACTATGGCTGTGAATATTCCTAAGAAGTCTGTCGCATCCATGGTATGTTTCTCCTTTGTGCTAAACACGCGAAGAAAACCTAGTCAATGTACCGCGGCAGAGTGTTGTACTAGGGGTGTTGAGTCAGGAGTTTGAATCACTGTTGTTTGCATTGCTTAATGTTTTAACATTCTCACTTTAATCCAGGAAAAATTGTTTTCTTAAGAACTTCTAGCCACCTGTGATGCCAGGTGCTGCGGGAAATCCAGATACACAACTTGCTGAGGAAGCAGTGGCTCACTGCTCGTTCGGAGGTCGCGGCAGTGTAATATTACACATTTAATATTGAGTGCTCCCGAATGACACTGTTTGTTTCAGTAGCACTTCTTGTAGCATAAGAATTAAATGGTTTGAGCTACAACTGGGCAAGTTTTTTGTTTGTGTGTGGTAACAGTTTCTTGCTCAGTCTCTCTCAGTTTTGGTACAGTGTGCTACATTTGGCTAAAATGTGACAGAATTGTTTAGACTAGTACTAAACAAAAAAACCCCAGAAAAACCAAAAAACAAACAGACAAATCTGCTTTTAAGTCAACTAACTGGAGAGAAAAAGTAAGTCTGTTTTGTGTATGTACTTTGATTTGAATGGTACCATGGCCCAGCATAGCAGTTTCTCCTCTGAATTGTATTGATGAGAGAATATAATTCTCAGTAGGATAAAGCATTACAGGTTTATGCAGTTAGAATTTTGCATGCTTCTTAAATGCAACAGCTATACAGAAATATTAGTATGCTTAAAGAAGAATGCTTGATTTAGAAGCATCATGGCTATTTCTCATACTACGGTTAGACTTGCATTGGTAAGTCTTTCACTTGCTACTTTTTCTAAAAATGCAATGTAGTATCATTTAAAAGCCATCTCAAACATTTCCTGACTAAACTTGGGTATATAAACACATTAGTTCTTAATATTTAAAGGAGTTATATGAAGGTCAGATATTAAAAAAAAAATAAAAAATCAAAAAATGAACAAACAAAACAAGAGCAACAAAACAAATCCCAAATCCAAAAAGCAGGTGCAAAAATGAAGTTATATAATATAGTAATCAGTATTACTAAATTTTCTCTCTGTGGATAAACTCAACTGTTGTGTTGCAAAAGAATTAATATATTTTGTGCTCTAATAGTATGTGCAACTACAGTCTGAATGCTGAGACATTTGGGATTTTTTTAGTGAAAGCAATGGGATTAAGTGTCTTTTTACAAGTATGGTATCTAATTTGTGAAAGCAGTTCTGGAGTCTGAAAATTGTATGTATTTAAAGAATCAAACTTTCATGAGCCTAGCTCCATAGCTACAAGAACTAAGCATAAATATTACTCACTACATGGTGATATTATTAGTACTCTTCATTATGAGAACTTTTATGTTGTAACGTTCTTTGGATGACATTGTAATTGTAAACATCAATCAGGAGAGAGGAACTGCAGCTCTGAAGTCAGAGACCATTTCTTTAGTAGTAGAAAGCAGTGTTGAAGTAATGGATAGTCATAGGACATTTTCCATTGGAAATTTCTAACACTAGCAGTTTTTGTTCTGCTTTGGAGTTTTACCTGCTTTTGTTAAATGAAACCCTGTAAACCTGCTGTGAGATTTTCTTACGTGATTAGGTGTTTTAACATAATTACTTTTCAGTATGAATGTCTATTCTTCATTTTAATCATTGTGTTCACACCCCAAATTCCTCACCCTCAGTTAACTGTATAGGAAGAGAGTTCTCTTTCAGTGTTTGGTCCCTCAGGTCTTTTGAAAACTCTTTTGGATTAGAAGAGGCTAATTGAGATAATTTCAAATTTCTTTGAAAATCTATTAGTCTGATTTGGACTTTTTTTTAAATTTTGTTTTATTTGAACAATCCCTGTAATCCATTTTCTAAAGGAATTTTCTTGCTTGCTGGTAAACTTTTACTTTTTATGTTAATTTTTTTATCTTTTCTAAGAATTACTTTCTAGAAATCAACTTACTATTCTAGAGGATATAGTTACATGTTTTCAATCTTACTTGTCTCCCTTTTCTTATGCATTTGCATATTTTTGTTGTTGAGGTCCAGGATGTATGCAAACACTTGTGGAAAGTGTCAGATGCAGAAATGCTTTGGAAATTTGCATCTTCTGGGCATACAGATTACTGAGTTTCTTACATTTTCAGGAGAAAATAAGGAGAAAAATCTTGTACGTGAAATCTCAGGTGATTTGCTTTGATCTGTTGCCAGCAGCATAACTTGGATGTCTGCTGTGTTTGTGGAAGAGAAGTTCCCCTGTCCAGCCTTGGCTGTGTATGTGTAGGAGATACTAATACTGAATGAAAGTGCAAGTTATTCCTACAAAGCTACCGGTTTCAAGTGTGTGTTCTCTAGGATTTTGTGTATCACCAAACTAGCTTGTGATATGTAGAATGGTTTGCTTTCTGGTAGCTGAGGAAGAAACAGTATCTGGGTGTGTTCATGTTGGATCTTAACTTTGTTCTCTTCATAATTTTATTTGTTTAGAGGATCATAGCTTATTTAATGTTGGCTGATCTTCCCATATCAGAGACTTTAGAGGGATTGTATTTAAATCTGATCTGTATCAAGATTTCAGAAGATGCCCCCTCAGAGAATTAACTTGTTATACTGTAAAACTTGTGCTTGTATGGAGGCTCCTTATCTGTTTGGGCTAGCTAAGGCATATTTATATATTTTATTTTTTTGGTATGAGAAAATTGGAAACCTTGAAATTATCTACGTTTTTAAATGGCTGTCTACTGTCAAAAGCCTTTGATGTTACTAGGACAATTCTCAATGCTGATGTGTTCCAAGGAGACTGCTGACATGCTCCAAGGTGACTTGTAGAACAGTTTCCTTCGGATTCCTTCCTTCGGATTCCTTCCTTCGGATTCCTTCCTTCGGATTCCTTCCTTCGGATTCCTTCCTTCAGATTCCTTCCTTCGGATTCCTTCCTTCGGATTCCTTCCTTCGGATTCCTTCCTTCGGATTCCTTCCTTCGGATTCCTTCCTTCGGAT
>NC_031774.1:44501918-44650790 GCF_001522545.3 Parus major | reverse complement strand
CCCTTCCCCTTCCCCTTCCCCCATCTGACATTGATGATGCTATAGAAAAATAAAATCAAAACATAATGTTAAACCCCATGCATCTTTTTGAGAGCTTTAGTTGACTCAGGAAAAGTTTATATTCTGCTTTCTGTGATGTCTGTTTTTGATTTCAAACTTTAGCACTTACTTGTACTTCTCCTTTTGCTGAATTATCTTTATGCTGACAAAAGACAACTGCACAACTGTGCCAGTCACAGAAAGAAGAATTATGTTTCTCTGTCAGAAGGAGACAAATGAGAAGGAGTGTTATCTCTGTCCTACTTTTTTAATATCCATTATGTGAGCTAGCTGGCAAATAATAGTGTTTTTGTATATTCTTCCTAGAACTTTATCACTGTGACTACTTGATTAAGATGTTTGTGGTACATTTAGGTTTTATTGCTTAAGGTAGTAGCTGGCACATTTTATGCAAGTAAGAGCTCTTGAATCTCTGCTGATAATGCCATTTATGGCTCTGCTGTTGAGCAACCATGGGCTATGTCTAATAAGTTAATTTCCCTCCTTGTACAAAGTCTGTATATTTTTCCTTGTCTTGGACTGTTGGGGAAAAGAAACCATGCATCATCTGCCCTAGGTTTCATGCAGTATTCTGCTTTTAGGGCAAACATAACTTCAAAAATAATTCAGAAAATATTGAAATTCTTTACTACTAGGAGTTCTAGTGCTAGAAACTAACCAATACAGTGCTACAAAGACACAGCAGAAATAAATGGTTCTGCTTTCTGTTTGGTTAAAATGTAGTTCTTTCCCCTCATTGTGCCCCTCTGTATCCAAGACTGTAGAGAGGTAAATTGGATGTTTACAGAGAGCAGAGGGATATGCAAGACAGATAGAAAGAATAGCAAAGCATTTGTCTCTCTTCTCACAGAGACAGGGTTTGGCTGTTTCCAACAAAAGAATTTGCTTGTCTAAATCATGGCTTTTGTTAAGACAATTTTTCTTGTTGCTGTGAACTCTGTAGGAATTACCTGAACTTTGTTTCCCAAGGAATAAAAATAAGCAGCTAAACCTCTGGCCACTAAACTGTGATCTTTCCGGGCACTTTTTTTAAGACTGTCATCTTTTTATATTTCAAATTTCAACTTAATATACAAGAGATTGTCCTTCCTGAGATACTATGATTTTGTTCCTGTATTCCAAGGCAAAATGAACCATTTCATTTTAGTGTCAACATTTCTTAAGTTCTAGTGAAAATCAAAACCACTAAAATCATCTCTGTTCTCTGGTGTTAGTGCTGTCTGCCAACTCCAATTTATCTATTTATTGTTGCACTCTGAGTGTTAGTCTAACCATCAACATCTAAGGAAATGTTGGGTTCTGTCAGCTGCTTTCTAAGAGTGCTCCTAGATAATGCTCTCCGGGAGGCAGGTTCAGCCTTCCTCTGTGTGCCTGTCAGCCGTGGTTTGCAAGCCAAAATTCTAGCAGTACAGTGATTAGTCACATCCTAGTTTTGAGTGGCAACAGATCTTTCCCTCAACCTCTCTTTTCATTAACTACACATTGTTATGACTTTGGATCACATGCTGTTGGACATTTTTAGTAAAGATGCTGTGTATTTCTACCACCTCATTGTATCGTTCTCTCTTTGATCCGTTTTTGTTAGTTTCTAGTAATTAAAAAAAAAAAAGAACAAAAGAGAGTATCTTCTCCGAAAAAGAGTCAAACAAGTCTCACAAGAACATAGAGGGAAGTTATTTTTCGTCCATGTTTTGTGTTCCCCCAGTAATCTGACACCTTAAGAGTTCTCTAAAAACCTCAACAAACAGTTAAAGCAATTGAAAGTTGGGGTATTTGCTGTCAGGTTTATTGTCTTGCTCTTGTCTGGAATAAATGATGTATGTTTCTGACCTAACTCCAGATGACAGTCAAGCACAAATGTTAAGCAATGGATACTAAGTACAGCTACAAAATTCTGTCAGATGAAATTCTAACTGGTTTGGCAGAAGATCTATACATTTTCACTAGGAATTTAATGATTAGTTGTGTATTTTGGATTTCAGGGAATGTAACTGAAGGAATACTGTGGTTGCCACATAAGGAAAAATTTCTAATTATCACGTGCAACCTCTTGTGTCTTTTGAATTATGAATGTGACAGGGGAAAAAAACCTTCAGCATTTTCTGGTGAGGAATTCTTTGTATGCACCTGAATTCTATACAGTCCAGATCTTTCTTTCTAGGAAAGAACTATGTTGTTTTGTTGTTTATTCATTTGCAGAAAGGTAATCTCCCAAACTATTTCAGTAATTATAGCCATCAAAGAAGGCCAGTTGTCCCCCTTTGTAGCCTCTAATAACTAGAGGAAAACAGGAGTAAAATCAATTTTATAGTTATGCTTCAAATGTGAAATGGATCATGCATCAAACTTCATGTATCAAACAGTAACTTGTCTGATACTTAGGAAACATACAAGGTGCAAAATGTCTGGATTATTAGGTATGGTGTTAGGAAACTTGTTCTTAAGTCCCAAAGAAGGTCCTTGGTAGGAATATTTCCCCTTGACTCAGTGCTGGTGAGGCTGCCCCTGGAGTTCTGCAGTTCTGGGTTCCTCAGTACCAGACACACGAGGAACTACTAAAGAGTGCATTGAAGGGCCACAAAGTTGATAAAGAATCTTGACCATCTCTCCTGAGGAAAGGCAGAGCTGGGACCATTCAGCCCAGAGAGGAGAAGGCTCAGAGTGCATCTTATTAATGTATATAAATAGCTGAAGTGAAAGTGTAAAGAAGATGGATCCAAGCTCTTTGCAGTGGTGCTCAGTGGCAAGTCAAATGGCTTTCCAACCAAAAATAAAACCTGTAGGCCCATGCTGAACAGTAGGAGTTTCCAGAATTGGTGGTGCAGTTTGAAAGCTTCGGTGTTTTGTCTACAAACATTATTTATTACTTTCTTCCCACATACAAATTCAAATAAAAATCATTTAATGTAAATCTAGTTAAGGAAATAATTTTTCAACTTATACTTTCTTGAAGAAAATTAGACATTAACTATAGGTCATGGGATTTTGGTATGAAATAGAATGTTTGCTGTGAAACAAAATACCTTTAATAGTATTTTCTGTAACAAAGAGTGGGCTTTGGGGTGTGTGCTGGTAAGTTCCTGCTCAAACATTCGCACTTGATGAGGAAACCACGTTCTTGCTTTGAAGGATGAAAGCAATGTAATGCTGAAGTCATGTGATGTACCATTCTGAGAGGTCAAACGCAGGCATCCAAATCACCTGAGCAGGTTAATTCACCAAGCTGTTGTACATTATGGCATTTTTCTTTTCTGAATATATTTTGAGGAATTGATTTCTCTTTTTCCCCAGAAAGTTTATATTTCCAGCTGAAAAATCATGTTTTCTCTTTAGCTTATTCTTTGGGCCTATATAGTGTCATGGGGTTTTTTTTTTTGTTTACACTAAATATAAATCACTTTATCATCTCCAGATGATCTTTTTGAGCATACTCAGTTTATTTCCCTCCGTGAAAGAAGTCATGACTTAAAACCTAAATTATGTCATAATTAAACTAAGCAGTCCTCCTATAAGCCTCTTTCTTCAGTATCTTTTGTCTATCGGTCAAAATGGCATTTCTTACAGCAGAAGCAATTGCTAGGACGAGGTGAGATAATTACCCTGCTGACCATTTTGTACTATGGTTCACAAGGGCAAAGCCCCAGTTAAGCTATTGCCAGCTTTTCATGCTAAGTGGTCTCAAATTGTCAAATGTGTAAAAGTCTGAAGGGAGGATCTGGAGGATTTCATATTTTAACAGATCAGGGGGAGAGGTGAAAAGCAATGATGTGCCTTCTCCTTCAGTAAAACCAAGTTTTCTCAGTAGTTCTAGATCTGTTCTGGAACAGGTTATACTGTCTGAAAGATGTTTTTTGAGGGATTTAATGTTTAATCTTCATTATTTTTATTTTTTTTTACCTAGAGTTGTGTAGATCATCTTTTTAAAAAATAACTTTGTTGGATTTGGTTTGATAAAAGGAAAATATTTTAGGAATACAGAATAAAAACTTTCCTGGATTCAGTTTGAAGTGATACTAGAATAAGCCTGTTGTTTAATACACTTGCATACCATTGAAAACTTTATTTTCCCTAATTAAAACTACACAAATAGAAATACCAAAAATGTCCAACCAGAACTGAACTTTTAAAACATACTAGAAGTTGATTAAAGTAGATCAGCACAGCAAGGAGCTACAGGCTTAGGAGCTTGCCTTTATGCATTGTGCTTTTCATAGCCAGCAGTCACATCACCTTCTGATCTGATTCTGTCAGCGCTCACAGGCAAGGTCAGGTCAGGTCAATACTTAAATGGGAAAATGTCTTGGTGCTGTAGAAAATGCTTTTCTTGATTTGGTCATTGAGTCTTTTTCTCAGAACTATTGCAACAACATGAGGCTCTAGGGCAATATCTGAGAGGAGCAGGAATCATAACCAAAAGCTTAAGGATCTTTGATTCCTAAAAACTGTGAAGTATTTCTGCAGAAATTCTAGGGTCTGCACTAATATTTTCATTTTTCCAAATTGCAGTCAGAGAAGTTATGTTTCTGCTTACCTATGTTTGTTTTCAATGCTTCAATATGTCAGTCATTGTCTTGATATAGGCAGGAAAGTAGATAATGTTCCTGGTTGATTTGTTAACAGCATTATGGGGTTAACATACTGTGTTTGCAGTGTTATTATAGTCGTGATAAGCAGCAACCTAGCATGTTTCAATAAAATTGAACTGTTGATTTTTTTATTCCCTTCTAATTTTTTAGATGGAGGACTGTAGTGTACAGTTCTGTATGACATATCAAAAATTAGTTTAGATTTTACTGTAATTAATAACACAAGCATTGTGGGCTTTTTAAGAAAGATGTGTGCTTGAAACAGAATCTGAAATAATTACAAAAAGATATGTCTAGTTTTATGTCATCTACATTTTGGGGTTTTTGAAGTTTAAGCTGACAGTGACATTAAGCTAAAAAATCCATAGAATTTAGTCTTTTATAGTATCTAAAGGGGGTTTTTTACTTCAAGTTGTCGTTTACCTATTTTTTTAAAACATTATTATGCAACTTACAGAGTTGTATTTGTGATTAAGGGCAGCACTTTTGTTAGCATCACTGACTTGAAAAGAAAAATAATTTATTATTCACAAAAGTGGCAAAGGTGTCTAATCTGTAGTTATAAAGATTAATCATATGCTCACATTAAAATTTAGATTTATTAAGATACACTTAAATTATAATGCTTTTATATTATGATCAAGGAAATTGGCTTATTCACAATATATTTATTTGACTTGAAATAAACTATTGACTTTGCTTCACATGGTATGTAAAGCTACTGGGTACTTGAAATGTATTGAAAAGAAAAATGAAGCTGTAATTTTTCCTTAAACTTAGGTAGCAGAGTGTGAAAGCTCCCATTAGCCATCTTAATAATTTGGTTGAATGTTTAACCTAGTGTTGATGTTAATGGTGTTGAACGTTCTCTTCACAAGACACTTAGTGAAGATTTTTTGCCCAATGAGATTCTGGTGTATCATCTGGTATAGTATGAATTTCCCCTGGTGTAACAGTGAAGCACCTTACAGAATGTTATAGATACATACAAATCACCTTCATTAGGGCACAGATTGCTCTGATTACTCCACTGGCTACAAAAGACTTCCATTTCTACAGTACCCAGTGTCATTATTTACATTGCTGTTGCAACTATTGCCATAGTAATAGACTTGCAGGAAGATGCAATGCTTCATTTGCACAAAAAAGGTCAGAATCAGCCAAGATTACCTTAACTCTTGGTAGCAAAAGCTATGATTGAATTTTTAAGCCAGATTCATGATGCCTAACAGTTTTATATAGCAAGAGATAGAAACCACAAAGAATTCCAGTGTGTGCACCATCTGATAACACCACTACTACTCTGCATTTAAAGCAAGATGTCTTTGTGAGACCACTTCTGTTAGAAAAGCAGTTTTCCTTGTTATTTTACCTGGCTGCTAGAGGATACCTGCATTATTAAATCTCCAAAGAAATACTCTATCTTTCCTTCAGCGTAGCTGTCCTCAGCCTAGTTGCAAAAGACTTTCCTTGAACTGGGAATCCTTGTTACTCTTGAGAGACTTCCTGCTGGACTCCTTTTGAATAAGTTCTGTAAGATGGTGCCTGATGCTTATTCTTCTATGAAAGCCCTGGGTATTCAGATATTACTTCAGAAAATCCAGTGAACAATCCTTCCAACCATTTTTTTGTAGGTTTCTAATTTAATTTCACTGCTTGATCTTCCAAGCTTTTTCAGAGGAATTCCTTTATAGTACCTATTGCTTTGGGCTGCAGACAGGATGGATCCAGACTTGCAACTGTCTGCAAAGGTCAGTTTGATTTTTTTGCTTTAAAAGCACTGTCATTTTAGCAAAAAAACCCCAAAAATAAAAAGAAAAAAACCCCAAAACCCCACCCCAAAACAAAACCGTCTAGTCTAACAGCAACGTCCAAATTCTAATAGATCAAATATTCACAGGGTCATCTTTGATAAATATTTTAGGAGGCTCCTTTTTTGGGCTCTGAATTCAAGAATTAAGAGAAACGTGTGCAGAAAGTGAGTCAGTGTGAACAAAATGGATCAGTTTTAGAGGTACCTGCAGTAGTATTTCCACTGGTGGCTTAGCCAGACTGGGGACAGGTTACATTTGGGGAAATCTTTCATTCTTTTACACTGTGTTGACTATAGAAAGTATTACACCTTAAACTTCCTTTGGCTTCATATGAAGTATGTTGATATTTGACATAAAATTGCATGTAAATAAAATACTTGATTCAGGTGAAACATTCAAATGAAAGAAAAGAAACAAACTGAGGCAAAGGACCAGACCTAATCATAATCCATCCAAGCTGAAAACCTTTCTAAACCATGCTTAGAAATTGCTCATAGTTACATTAAAAACACTGTGTTCTCACAATGCCCATACATTTCACTCCTGATTACTTAATGTAGGTTTTACTTTACCCCAACTGAGAATGAAATTTGTAGATATGACATATTTTTATAACAAGGTTCTAAAAGAATGTTTTACTGCTTTGATTCTTTCTATTTATGTGGCACATTTCTTGTGACTAAATCTAGTTGGTTATTTTAAAAAGAACAGTGACCCTTCAATTTTCTGAACCATAGGGTAATTTATTTCAAGAGCAAAGCTCCTGTAAATGTCAGACTGTGATATAGGTGCATGCAAATATTATATATATGTGCCATTAGGGGGAAAAACCTAAAATCTTTTTAAAGGTAAAAATCACTTTTAAAAAATTATGCATTTTAGTTGTGGTGTTTTTATCTCCATTTTATCAAGACAGCTTGCATGCAGAATGAGTGGATTAATTCTATGTTTTGGTTAGCTGACAACAGTATAAACCTTTTCCTGACTTTTAGAACTATGCTAATCCCTGTTCCCGGTTTATAATCCCTCTACAAGAGCAAGCAAGGTGAATGATGCTTTATCTTAGATCAAGACAAGGCATCTGACAGCATTTCAAAATTGCCTGAAGATTTATTGTGGTGAGTGTGACATTTTGAGTGAAATAGCCTTCTGGAGTACTTGGGGAAATGAAAGGAATATTTGAAGAACTGGTAAATGTTTGATTTGGGCTTTTTGTTAGCTCAAGGTTGCACGTTAAATGATATTTGTGTTTTTCAGTTAAAGGTTCCTCTTTTGCTTACAGTTTTTTCAATTGCTGTTTCTTCTGTCATATAAATGAATACCACAAAAATGATTAGCTTTTGAAACATTCAGTATTAATTTATAAATAATAATGATTTTGTCTTTTGCAGGTTACAGCATGTGCTTATGAGAAAGAGTATTACATTATATTATAATACACAATGTATTACATTACATTCCTCATTGAGATTAGCCAACTAGATCAGTATTCTTGAGATAAATATATTTTTTAAGCAGAAGATTTGTATTTTCTTGAAAGTGTTACACATGAATGCTCTTTATCCATCTTCTCCTTTTTAGTGGTTTTCAGTAATTAAGTTTGTGAACCCACATGGATGACATCTTTCATTTCCTACCAATTACACGTTGAGTTCTGAGTCCCTATAATATTCTCTAGTTTTCCTGTGCTTCTTTCCTGTGTTATTTATGGTTCTGGTACATGTGGGGGTTTTGTTTTAGGAGATGGTCTTTTGTGTAAATACTTTTGTGACCTCTACAGCATTTTTCATAGTTTTTTTTTTTCTAAATAAGAGTTCAGATGTTGTCCCAGTTTGAATGATATCCTGGTTCCTTTCACTTTTCACTTTTGTAAAGTTAGATGCTGAGATGGTCAATTTGCAACAAGCATTAAATATAGCCTTGACTTTTTTCTGTAGGAAAACACCTCTGTGGAACACTTGCAGAACACCTGTAGGCCTGATATACTCAAGAACTCCTGGAGAAATCTTGTGTATCTGCAGTGCCCAGAGCTGGCAAGATAGTGTTCTCTTCTGCTCTAAACCTTCTTTGGTTGGTAATGAAGTACAGTCAGTCGAAGCACAAAATGAATGTTGTGCTTATCTCAGCTTTTTTCAATAGCAGCTCTACCACTGCCTTTTCCCTACCGTTCCTTACATTAAACTAACTGCTAATTTTATCAAGATTTTTTTTTTTTTGGCATAAAAGAGCTTGTCAAAAATTGTCACTAGGTATTCTGTGACTCCACTCAAATATTCAGATGATAAGTTCTTGCACATTCAGAGATATTCATTAATATGTCCCACAGGAGAAAAGACTGAATTGCTGTTTAATATACTTATTCAGAAATATGAAAGAAAATTGTACATTCTGTGGGGCTTTTTTCCACTGTGATACTATAAGATTTAGTATAAATTTTAAAAATAATAGATGGAAGGTTAATCTAGTGGATAAAAACTGTTCTACATCTCATAGAGAAGAAGCAAATCATAATGACTGAGTAAAGGGATGTTCAAAGAGTCTTAGTAGTAGTGAAATATTTAGAAGCAAGAAATTTTTTTTGTATCAAGCAAATTTATTTAGTTAACGTGTACAGTCAGAAGCATCCAAAATAACCTTTATTTGGAAAGAAACCTTTGAAATGGTCTTGGCTAAAAAATTTGGAGTAAACACTTCTTTGACCTTAAATAATTTATTCTGTAGATTTCTAACACAGCAATAGAATGAGTCTTTGTGCACTGAAAAATGAGTAATTTAAAATGTGGTAGGAACTTTTTCAGTTTCCCATAATTAAGTGGCTATGGCATGACAATCTTCACTAAAGTAGTTTCTTATCAACTGGCTAGAGCAGGAAACCAGTGTTTCCACTTTAAACCGCGTTGTTTTTTTAATCTGTGATTATTTATAGGTTTGTATGCTTTTTACCACGTGTTCAGCAGCGAAAGACTGCTTTCTAGCTTTGTGGATGACAAATCCTAACCAAATCATTTACTAGTACTTCCTGATTTGTTAAGGGTTGTCTTTTGAGTCATCAAATCTAGTGACCCAAAGGAGCTGAACAGCTGCAGTGCACCCTCCTAAGTTACTGACAATGATTGCACTGTCTTCTCTCTGCAGATCTTGCACTTCTGGTTTCCTCTTTCCTTTTTGATTTTTTTTTGGTGGTTTTTGTTTTGTTTTGTTTTTTTGTTTCCTTGCTACTAGTTTGACACTTTAAACAATGCTTTAAATAATTAGTCTGTGCATTGTCTTATGAGGAAAGAAGGCAATTGGATACTTTTTTAGGTGGGATTCCTACCTTCAGGCTCTAGTATGTCCCATTATCGTATCACCAGTTCTTTAATATGAATAGCTATTAAAGAATAACAGGACATTATCTTAGCAAATTTATCTCCAAATGGTTCTAGAGTCTATTATATTTCTAACTTTTGTGTGAGAAGATTTTTTAGCTAGGAACATGTAAGTAATTTTGCTGTCTTCTTTTTCAAGGGGCATATTAGAAAATAAATTTTTTCCTCAGATTGTGAAAACCTGGTGATTAAATTGTCAAGATCATGTAGAATTTTTAAAAATCCAGCAACCCCACTCAGTCAAACCATGAGTTCTCCTATTGGCACTAGCAAAATTATTCATATTTGAAAAGAAGGGGAATATCTTTATTTTTAATCAGTTTTCTAGATGTGATAACTTGCTAGAAAGCTGAAACCCATCCCTTCCTCAGCAGTGGAGGATATGACAATGTGAGACAAAAATGGACAACTTCATATAGGGGCATATGGTTCCCAAAATATTTTATTCAGTTCTCATATTCAATGAGTTTGGAACTTCGCATCAGTGCTACTTTACTCACTCTCTAACTCTTTCCTTCTCTATGAAGTATATCTAGTTTCTCTTTTTTGGCCCCTCCTTGGAGTTCAGGAATAAATAGAAGCCCAAAGCAATCTTTAGGATTTTTTCTTGTTAATCTAAAGACATACAGATCTAAAAGGAGAAAATATGGAATGGTAATGAGATAAACTGCAGAATTATTGGAAATAACCAATGTACAGTTTGAATTCAATGTCCCTGTCTCCACTTGAGACTTTCTTAGAGTTTGGATGCTTGTGCAGTCTAAGGAAGTTTCATAGAGCTGTATTTGACATTATTGGCTATGGGGCAATAACTATATGGAAGGCCAGTAGTGATGCTCCATGATGAATACTGCTTTGTTTTGTCTATGCAACATAAGTGTGCTCTGACTTGATCTGTTTAAACTTTGATGAGAAATGTTTGCTGATTACAGCTCTTTCTGCTTTAAGATCTCAAATAGTATGACAGAAATGGTTTGTAGCTTCCCCTGTTATTCTTTCTGGGATATATGGACATATCACAGCAAGTAAGAAAATATTCTCAACTGTATGTAAATTGTCTGTAAACATACCATTAAAATATTTTGCTTTATTTAAGCATAGAAACAATTTCATACTTGAAATTAACTCTTCATTAATAGATGTCTGAGATGCTGTTATTTTACTGCAGTATTCTTTTGTGCATTTTTACTGGTGCCCTAGTTTTATGAAGCTCAGGAGTAGTCACATGAATATATTCTTGGATTTTCATCCAATATTGTTGCTAAGGAAACATCATCTTTAATACTGTATCCTTGTCTGCAGCTTGTCTGTATTAATCAATGCCTGCTAATGCTCAGTGCAAACTAAGTAAAGATGAAAAAAAAAAGAATCCTAATTTCATTTATTATCAAGTAGTTTATTATTGACTATTCTCCTTCAGTATCCCCTGCCACTACAAACCTTGCACAAATTGGAAGGTCTTGTCCCTGTCTCTAGTCTCATTCTACATAGACACAACATGGACAGGTTTTATTTTTTTTCATTGGCTGCCATTATTATTTAATATAATAATCTAACATTGGTCTTGTACTGTGCATGGATCTGGTGAAAATGTTGGGAAATGCTTACATATTGCTCTAAAAGGGAGAAAGAACCTTTTCTGTATGTGTGAAAATGAGGAGCTTGAAATGAGAAGCATACCGTTTTTCAGTATGCTGTTAAAATTCTACTACTAAAATTCAGCCCAGTTTGAGTATCTGGCTAGGAAAAGACCTGTCATTCAGACATATCGGTGGAAATCTCAGTTCACTGCAAGTCCAGCTATTTAGTTTATTGCAATAATGACAGGCAAGTTTTTTGAATTTTCTATTTCTGCACTCTTCTGAGAAGTACCAAGTTCTAGAGCCAATTTAAGAATTAATTTGCCTTAGCAGTTTGCTAGCTTAAAACCTGCTTTTTGTCGTGATGCCTTTTGCCTTTTGGACATGTTCTTACATATCTACTTCTTCAGAGACACTACATTAGATCTAATATCTGTTGTGGAAAAGCCCAGGTCAGAAAGGCCAGAGGCAAACAAGAAGGCCTGAAGAACTTGTCTCATTAGGAATATCTGTTTCCTTTTTTGGACAAGCAGCAATATCTCATTCATCAGCTTAGTCATCCTTCAAGGACGAGCAAAGGAATCAAGCACCAGTTTACAGTCTAGCTGTGTGGGCTAGATGCAAGCACACTTTCAGCAGTCTAACCTGGCTAGGTCATACCAGCTCTCATTAGCAGGGTAGCAAAGGGAACATGAGTTCTCTCCTTCTGAGTGCAGGAAAGGGAACATGTGTCCTTTTCTTCTGAGTACAAAGCTTCTTATGCCACTAAGCAACCTCTTCCTTCTTCCTAAAGAAAAAAGAAAATGCAAGAAAATATTTGTGAGGGGCTGTACCTAAGCCCACAGGTCCCACACAGGCAGATTTGAAAGCTGCCTTTAGAGCTGAGCCTTACCCATACTTTTCTGCCTGATCTCAGGAACAGAATGGATGAATGGCAAGCAGCTATTGCAGATGCCATCCCAACAGTTGTGTGATTTTAACACCTCAGTAGAGGTGTGTTGAAGATGATACCCAGAGTATCCAGGGAGAGCTTGAACTCATTGTTTGCTCCTGTTAACTGCATCACACTCATGAGTTTGTGTAGTCTGTGTATGGAAAGAGTCCATTGCTACTTATTTCTGGGCACCCATTCCAGTTAAACTCTTTCTTTCAGCACTAGGAAAGTATTTAAAATGTTTTGCTCAGGGCTGTTGTAACAATGAACATTCCCAAGTATGTGAATTTTATCAATGTTTCTGCTCTAGAGGTTAGATCAAGGTACTGTATTTTTGTATTGATTGCTATGGTTATAGGGATTGCTTGATTGCTCATAGTCCAATGAAAGAACTGAAAAGAGTCACATTGCATAAAATTGGAATCTAATCCTTGATTTTTCATGAGGACCCAAAATTTCAGAGCCATAATTCTGCATGGTGCCCCATGGGAATAATAATAGCCAGCACTTTATTATTAAGGAAAAACATTGTCTTGCCATTCATGTCTCATATCAAAATCATGTAAATATGTGTAGTAGTTACTTTGTTTAGCATTGGCAAAAGAAATAATAGTCCCTTGATTTTTTCCATACTTGTCTTTTTCTTCTGCTCTGATACTTGTGAGATGCAATACTTACAGGTAGTACTTTAAGCTGTCCTTTGCTCCTTGGTCTCTAAGAAAAGGTGAGAAAAGGTATTTCCAGGTAGGTGTATTTTCAGCTGCTGCTAACAGCTTTGCTAAATTGTTTCCCTTAAGTCACCATATTTGCATTTTTAAAAAAAACTTGTTGTCTTAAAGTATTTATTGTACATTTATTTTTTTTCTTCTTTCAATGACTGTCTAGAAAAATTATTAGCAGTTTACTATAGAGACTTCAGTGATAGGGGAAGGATGTTGGTAATTCTACAGTGTTGTCTGTTGTGATTAAAATACAGGCTTTGGATCTTAATTTGTGCTGTATTATTATCCCATCAAAGCAGAATTTGAGCTCAGCTGTTTAAGCCAGTATTTTTTATTGTGATGTAGAAAGAACTAATACTGGGATGCTGCTATTAGTTGTTATTTGCCATTTATTAATAAGAAATAGAGGAAACCTTCTCTATATTTACCTAATATTCTTTGAATGAAATTAGTTGGCATGCTTGGGCTAAGGACAATGTTCTCCCTTCCCTTGGTAGTGCTTTACTGTTGTCTGTTCCATCTCTGATACACTGTGTTTCTCTAAAGACTCTAGGCTTTGGTTAAAACCATACAGAGATAATTTTTGTTTGCTATAAATTGTTTTGTAAGGTGTGGTGTGGGAATACTTTTGCATATATGTGTGTCCACAGTGGTGTCTGAGTGTTTTGTTGTACATGTGGTGTGGCTTTTGCTTGTCTAAAAATGCACTATGAACTTGTAGCACAGATCAGGACAGGATTGAAGAGGTGATGAATCAGACATAAGACTGTTGTGTTTTTTCTATTTTCTTCGTAGTTTCTGTCTCTTTTTTCTTGCTTGTTCTCTTTGCTTCCTTTTTCAAATTTCTTCATCGTCCATTTGGTCTAATCACTCCCTTTTTGTGGTGCCATTCCAAAAAACCAGATTATTTTGGATGCAGCATTTTCTCTCCCTCCAGATGCTTTTCCTTTTTCCTGTGAGTACACCATCTGCCTTTGTGTGCTCTGGGAGATGTGCAGGTGTTAGTCAGTATTAGGTGGCAGAACTGAATTGAAATGTGGTAAGTTTTGCTGCCAGCTCCTTTCTGTAATGTTTTTTAATTTTGAAGTTGCTCTGTCAAAAAAAAAAAAAAAAAAAAAAAAAAAAAAAAAAAAAAAAGAAGGGAAGAACAGGGAAACAACTCTGGAAGTGTTGTGAAGAAAAGTGGGAAAATACTGGTTACTTTATCCTGGTGCTGAGGATAACAGGGAGTAGCCAAGAGCAGAAATTCCCATAGCAAAATGTAAAGATTCAGGGCTTTTTACCTTTTCAACTTTGAAGTTAGAAGTTCTGCTCAGTTTTGCATGTGGAATTTGTCAAGCAGTATCAACCAACTAAACTGCTGTTTTAAAACAGAAAAAATATAGAGGTGTATTGTGTACTGTAATGTAACTTCATGAAATATTAAGCATCTTCTAATGTGGTTTTCTCTTGCTCTTTCTGTATATAGAAAACATATACATCTTTTGAATTAGATTTTTTTTCTGGTAATTTCCTGGTTAACTTTAACCTTGCTGTTTTTCTTTATATTTGTAGGCTTTCTTTGTCCTTTGAACTTTATTTATCAAAACCTGTGTTCAAATTAAAGATAATCTTACCTTTGCAATCGACCTTTCTCTTTTCCAAATAATTTTGGGAAGACAAATATACTTACTGTGTGTTGTTAGTGGTTCTGTCCACCAGTCTCTCATGATCATTCATTACCCTGGGTTTCATCAGGCTAGGAAATTTTTTTATCTACATTAAACAGTCAGCTTTGGAAATTATGTCTTCCTGACTTCTCTCTGGTATTTCTACATCATTCTGGACTGCTGTACCTACTATGTGTGGACTGACTGTGATCAAGTAGTTTGTGTGGGTTTCTGTTAGAATCTATTCTTATTTTTCTGTATTATGAAATCTGAATCCTCAGACCTCGTGTTCTCCCTTACAGCTTGCTGGCATAAACAAAATGAAGAAATATCTTGCTGACTAGAATGTTTCCTAGCTTGGTCCCAGATTTGGCAAAACAACTCTGATGATCCTCAAGTGCACTCTGAAAGACTGAAATACAAACTATAAGAAAATTCTCTACAATATTAGAAATGTGGGGAGTTAATAATTATTCAAAACCAGCTATTCCCAATTGTTCTGTATTAAAATTAAGACATTTAAGATAATCACTCTTCAGTTTAGTCATCTGAAGTGTAGTCATTGCCTCTAGTTTAAGCTAGGCATGCTTTAGGTTGCTGTACAGTCGGCAGAGAGACAGCTCCAGGAAGCTGTCCTCTCATAAAAAGGACATCAAATACTGTGTGGAATAAAGAGCTGCTGGAGATGCACATCTCTCTCCATCGATGATTGATGTGTAGATAGTAAAACACTAACTTTTGTTTTCCATTGTTTGTGGTTTTAGTTTTAAGAAATAGAAAGAAAGGAAAAAAGGTATTTCAGTGCATGAAAATCTGACCAAATTTACCAAAAGTAAACGCTTTTGGAACAGAGGATTATTGACTATTATGCAATTAATTTAAATGTAGAAAGCTTTTGAGGGCTAAATTCAAGAAGGATATTGGCATGTACTATATTTAGAATTTCACAGCTCCTGTGGAATCTGTGATACAAAATGATTTTTTATTATCATCCAGTATCCACGGGATAATATTGTAAAAAAATTTTAAAGGAAAAAAATTAATGCAAATAACTAGGCAAATACAAATGTTTTATAAAGATATATTTTATATCTCTTTTTTTTGGCAGTCTTGCTTTGCACCCCGAACGTGTGTTGGTGGCAACAGGTCAAGTTGGAAAGGAACCATATATCTGCGTGTGGGATTCATACACTGTGCAAACTGTATCTGTTCTGAAAGATGTTCATACACATGGTATAGCTTGCTTGGCCTTTGATCTAGATGGTCAGGTATGTAATTAATATTCTTTTTTCAAACACTTGACTAAATTGTTTATCTGTTAGAAATCTTGTCACATAATTTTTCTTTTAAAAAAAAGGAAGCGTATTGTCTTAGGTTTTATCTGCCTATTCTCAAGTTGAGAAAGATAAAATTACATTACATGAATGCCAAATATTTAAATTTGCCAGGAAAACTATAGCTTCAAAAGGTTTTTGAATGGAGATGAGGTGGTAGGGAGGTTCTTGTGGTCTGTGGGCCACAGCTCAGGGTAAGACCAAATGGCCAGAGACAGTGGAACTCCTCTGTGCAGGGGCATGTCTTGTGCCCAGAGTGATGGCAGCCCCCTTGTGTTACCCATCTTGCACGCCTTCAGGCAGTATCCCCTTGTCTGTCATGCATTTTGCATTCACTGGTGGCTCTCCACATTTTGATTGTTTGTTCAGACTCATGTATCCCACATCTAAGAGTCAAGAAAAAGATTTCATTGTATTATCATTCTGTTCCTTTTGAACATTCTCTGAGTAGTAAATTGGTTCTCAGAGCTGCCACCTATAATTTTTGTTTTTACCAGATTGTTTTTACCAGACACTTGCTCCTCTGAGTAAAGAGGCTTTCTTTACTGTTGTATTAGAAATGGAAAATTTAGTGGTTACATTTTCATGTTAGGTAGCAGCTGAAAAGGTATTAACTGAGAAAATCCTTTCTGGAGATGTGCTTTCCTGGTCTGTGAAACACTTCTTTCCCTTTTGCTCAGCCTTGCAATGCGATACTCACATTTAGCTATATTCTCTATTTAGTTCCTTTAGCTTGCTAAAAATGTCAATGTCTGTTAGTTACTGCTGCTTCCTAAGGTGAAGATGTACTGTAGAGACCAGTTGCTGTCCTTAAAATAATATCAAATGTAGCTGTGTTGAACACAAGAGGAAAGCCTACCTGGAAATTGTTTCTTTTTAAAACATGTTGTAATTGTAGGAATGTTCTGACTTTGTTGAAATGACCTCTCATTGTTTAGGAAGTCAGCTTCTGGAGTCAGGTTCTTTCTAGAACATAATTTCTAATTCACAATGATATCTTTTCTCTATATTGTTCTTGTGCAAACTTTTGTCACTCCCTCACTTGAATGACCTTCATCATTTAAGGTCAAGATACATCAAATTAGGATTGGAATACCCTAACTTTTCAAAGATGGAATAGAAAGGTTAGATTTTTTTGTAGTTTTAATAAATAGGAAGAATGGATAGAAATTGTATTGCACTTGTTTACTTTTCTTCTCATAATTTTGGAGTTTTTCATACAGTAAAGGAATTATGTTATTTGGAATAGGTTTCTGTCTTTGGGAAAAAAAAAATTATGATTCAAGTTTGGAGTTAGTTTTTGCTTTTACAACCTCACTGAATAATCTATCTAGAAATTGAAGCTAAATTTGTCTTTAATATGTGTAATTAACTGCTGAACAGTGAAAAAAAGCTTTGAAAAAATTTCATTTATAAATATCAAAATGGCACAATTCATGAAAAAACAGGACAAAAATACTCATTTTCTTTAAAAATTAAACAAAATCATTCAGCTTTTTTTTTTAAATGCAATTCTGTTAGTCTTTCTGTTGAGAATTTCTATAGGAAAAATAGCATTTTGACTGGTTAACAGATACAGTACAAGCAGCTAATTTAGTCAATCATTTGTGTCAAGAAATGTGTTCCAAGTGTCTTCATAGTCAAGACAAGACAGGCTGCAAAGCACAGGAAGATCTCAAAATTTTATTTTTCCTGATTTTTTTTAGAATAATCTTTTTGCCCATCCTGGTTTTACAGTGTAAATAGCTTCAAACTCTTTCTGAATAATAAAGACTTCATGAAGTTATGTTTGGGGCCTTTTTAATTTTTTTTGAGAAAGTATTCGGAAAGAAATATTTACTCATATGTGTCTTGATGAATCAAATGAAAGACTTTTAAAGCATTTAATTGTTTTTAATATTTTGTTTGTTTCCAAAAAGATTGAAGAAAATATTTTTTCTTCATATCTCTTGAACTTGTAAAAGAAATTCTAAATCCTTCAAGTTACATGTAATTAAACACATTCACTTTCATTAGCTTCAGTGATTATTCCTCTTTTGCAAATGTCTCTTGACTGCAGCTCACCATGTGTGCTAGGTATAATTATATATATTAAATATTATAAATCAGAAAGATGTTGTCATCTAAGAAGACCTTTATGGCCATGATGATGTACCTGAAAAGATGCATCTATGTAAGCTTTGGTATAAGATATAGCTTATGTTTTCTTCTATATTGCTTCTACCTCAAATATGTTACATGTCTTTTGCAACTCATTCAAAATAATGACTTTAGCTTTCATTATTATATGGAGTTATTTTTATTTGTTTAATTTGGACACTTTTAGCGTTTGGTCTCGGTTGGTTTGGATTCGAAAAACACAGTTTGTGTATGGGACTGGAGAAAAGGAAAATTGTTATCAATGGCTCCTGGTCATACAGACAGAGTAAGTATAACTAAATAGTCTGAGCATCAATGTCATTTTAGTTTGTTAAACCATGTCTGTATATATATACTAGACATATGTCTGAACAAAAACCATTTTGTTTTAGAAATTGAATTTGCCTAAAGGTTGATATGCTTAAAGACGTGAAGATATTTAAGATGTGTGCATTTATTTCTAGAATAAAATGTGTAACTCAGTATTTATTTGTGTATGGTTTGTTGAGACTGAAAACATGCAGGGGAATTGCAAAATTAATGCACTTCTTAGACCCTAATCCCCATATGGGAAATCAAAATGCAAATAATTGCTTAATTTTTTTCTACTCTGTAAATGAATCTTAATCTTGTTTTATCATGTGCTTTAATTACTCTAGGGACAAAAAGCCAGAACTATATTTGGTATATATTGAAATTTCAGTATGGAATGAGAGGATAAAAAAGTCTTTCCAATAGATCCATTTAAAGCATTTCAGACTCCCTGTTAATTTGCTAAAAATTCTTACTGTTTTAACTGTCCCATGCTAGAAAGGCCATCTCTATTGACATCCTTGGGTTTTTTTGTGCAGATATTTGATATTTCTTGGGATTTATACCAGCCAAACAAGCTCGTCAGCTGTGGTGTAAAACACATCAAGGTAATGAAATAACTCTTCATTTATAAAATATTTAAGCTGCAGTAATATATGCTCTATAAAACATATAAAAATAGAATCTAAAAGGAATATAGAATGATGATATGGAAAGCCTTGTATAAGAATAGTATTATATATTAAGTTCTTATAAGTGCAATCATGAATCACACCTGACAACACTAGGTACTTTAAAAGGTCTCTATAGTGAAAAACAGACCTCCTCTGCTCAAAAGACTTCACAGCCTGGCAGAAGTAATGTAGTAGGAATAAGACAGTTGTCAGTAGCATTGTATGTAAGGACTTTAATATAATTTAAAATTTAGGTTCTCTAAAACTCGCTGTTTGAAATCCAGAGTATTGTAAGACAGGATGCACATGCACAGGTGACTCCAGGTACTCAAGTTTCTGAATCTTGAAGTGAATGAATTTCTGCACTACAGAGGTGAAATGAATTGAAAAACTGTTTCTTAACATTTACAGAGAGCATGAGGAGACAGTGGAAGAGAAAGGAAGAGAAGAAGCATTTTCCTCTCTTTTAATTATTTTCCCTGCTTTTATTTGTATCTTTGTTATTTGGAGCACTCTGTACCTGTTACAGAATTCATAATTTGGACAGCTCATGTCTTTTTCAAGCAGGCTCTGTTTGATCCATATAGGAAATGCTGTGCAGAAGCAACTTCTTTTTCAGGTTTAACTTTGTCAGCAGGATTATCAATGATTAGGAGCTGTGTTTCCTGTCAGTCACTGTCTTGTCCCATGCTTTGTTTTCTGTGTTACCACATAACAGCAGTAGATGGCAGCTTGAAAGTTCTGTATTGCTGTTGTGTAGGTTCCCATGGTGGGGAAAATGTGTTGCTCTTTATACAATGAACTTTTAGAGTAATATTTATTAATGGACTACTAGAAAAAGTCTTAAATCTGTTGGCTAGATGGCAAGTATAATTTGGCATAGTGTTTAGCATGTCAGTTACAGAATTCCATGAACTTGCTTAATAGTGATCTTTTTTTTTTCTACTTCTCTAAGAGGACCTTTATGCCAATAGTAAGCTAATATTTGCCAGCAGTGATTTAATATATTTAAGATGGCTTTATGATGTCAAAATGTATTTAGATAAGTAAAATTTTGAGCAACTTTTAAGGGTCTACAAAGCCTTCTAAATAGCAACATCATTTTAAAAATAATTGCTGTTTCCTCTGGGGAAGCATTATGGAAAAATCAGAATTCTAGAGGAATTTAGGCATTTGGATCAGGCAAGAGATTTTTCTTGATGTGTGTTTTTCTTAAACCACACCTTCTTGTTCTTTCAGATACCAAGAATTTCTTACATGTTTTTATTACTATTGTATTTTTTTCTCAGATGATATTTTATGCAAATTGTAATAGTCAAGTTATGTAGATAATTCCACGTGAATTCATGTTAGGGAATTACTTATCTACATCACCCACTTCCACATTGGAGCTAGGTGTTCAATTTATGCAGTGACTATGTAGCTGCTTCTCAAGCAACAACATGGTCTATGTCTTGAAATCTGTACTTTAGTTAAAAAAATACTACTGTCACGCTTTCACCCCAGCCAGCAGCTAAGCCCCAACCAGGTGCTTGCTCACTCCACCACTAACAGGATTGGGGAGAGAGCTGGAAGGGTGAAAGCTGGAAGACTCATGGGTTAGGGTAAAGACAGTTTAACAGACAAAGCAAAACCTGCAAGTGCAAGCAAAGCCCACCAAGGAATTAATTCACTGCAAAAACACTGGGATAGGCAGGTGTTCAGCCATCTCCACAAGAGCACATGTAACAGTGGGGGAAGACTAACTCCATCACCCCAAATGTCCCCCTTGTCCCTTCTTCCTCTCACTTTGTACACTGAGCATGATGCCATATGGTCTGGAATATCCCTTTGGTCAGTTTGGGTCACCTGTCCCAGCTGTGTCTCTTCCCAGCTTCCCATGCACCCCTAACTTCCTCACCAGCATTGCAGTAGGTAGGCAGAAGAGCCCCTGGCTGTGTAAGCTGTGCTCAGCAATAACAAAAGCATCTCTGTACTATCAACACTGTGTTCAGCAAAATCCAAAACACAGCCCCATACCAGCCATTGTGAAGAAAATTAACTATCCCAGCCCAAACCAGCACATTTAGTAAAGATTACTTGGATTTATCTATTCAGAACTAGTCATTCTAATCGGTAATGGTAATTTCTGGTTATTTCTGAATTACAGTTTTTCAGGTACAAAAATCTATTCATGGTAACTTCTTAGATTATACCATATTAATTGAAGTCTTCTCAAAATTTGGAATTGATTATTGGTAACAGAGTGCCTTGCTGTGTCCCATAAACACATATGCAGGAAACTCTATATGCTGAGACAATGTAAGAGTAACCTGTTAGCAGTGATGCTTTCATGTTTTGCATTGGATTACTTCAGCAGCTTCACTTTCCAGTGCACGTTTACATGTTTGGACAGGAGGGTTTGAAAGGAATATGCAAGTGCTTCTTGTTTGCAGAGACCTCAGAACGTAGTATTTATCTGGAGACTTAGTTGGCAAGTATTGTGCTCTGACAAGAGACTTTGCATGTCTTTAGCTCAGGATTCATTGGTACATATTGTGTAACTTAGGAGGGAATTCATGCTTGTGTGATTGCTGCAATTGCTTACAAATTTTGATAGGAAGTTCTTAATCTCTGCCTCAGATGGGTACTTTGTGTGATCCATGGTTCTGATGAGAAATACATCTACAATAAAACCAGCTGCCTTCAAACAGAGCAAATATAGTCTTATCAGAAATCCACATGCTTAGGTGGTGTCCTTAAATGAATGAAGTAACATTAAGTACAAATGCAGCATTTTCAGCATAAAAGTCTTACATCTAAGGAAGATAATTCTATTATGAAATGCTTTTCAAAAATGACTGGAAATACAACTGACTCACAAATTATTATTTGAAAGAATTTTACTTTGGTTTAACATTGATAACCCAAAATTCCTTCCCAACTACTCTGTTATGATGCTTTTACAGGAAGATAAAGTTGGTTAGTAACATAAAACATTGTTAAAATAGAGAACTAAGGCATGGAAAAGAGGGTGAATGGTGATGTCTATTGCAAGGCAAGGTCCTTCTCTTTCAGATGTGCATATTAAATTCTAAGGTGTTAGCAGAATAACCATCTTTCCAAATCCCTTTATGTTACAGTTCTGGAGCTTGTGTGGCAATTCGTTGACACCAAAACGTGGTGTCTTTGGCAAGACCGGTGATCTCCAGACTATCTTGTGCCTCGCCTGTGCAAGGGATGAAGTGACGTATTCCGGTGCACTGAATGGAGATATATATGTATGGAAAGGAATCAACCTTGTTCGGACAATACAGGGAGCACATGCTGTAAGTGTATATCTCCAAATTTAATATTAAATGTTAAGTAGATTTCTGGAAAGCCAGAAAGAGCAACCCAAAGTCATCTTGTCTGTGTTCCTAAATGTTTTCAGTGATATCCAGGATGTCTTATTTGAATATTTTTTTTTTAGAAAAATATACAGCTTTAAAAAGTGAATTCATCTGGGTGAAAGTTTAATAAAAATTTCCCAAAGTACTTGGTATTATCTTCTTTTAATTGAAATGTTTAATATGAATATAAAGTGATTATTATTTTGCTATGTAAGTTTAAATTACATTTCCCATGTTATTTTAAAGCATATAGGTTTGTGATTAAAATAGGCAGGAAAAAAACACGCTTTTTGGTTTTCCATCTGATTTGTGCATGCTAAACTGTGAAAATCCTCATTAGCTCTCGTTTGGTAATATGCAGGATTTGACTTCTAACTGTCCAAGTATCACTTAAAAACAAAGACAACCAGTTTCTGGCTGGTTCAGCCTATGAAGCATGAAACTGCTAAGGTCACTTTATGAAGCTACATGATTTGCTGGTTGAATGCTAATTTTTGTTTTGAAAAACATTGTATCTTCTTGATATTTGAAATTCCTCTATTAGCAATTTAACATGGTGTGAAAAAACAAGCATATGAGTTCTGATACTGCAGCTTCAAAAGTCTAGATAAAAATCAATAACAGTTAATGATTCTTGCTTGTGAGGATGTGTTTGTTTTAGCCAGTGTGTTGGACTGGGTGGCCTGACATTTATAACTGAGGTATAAGAGTCACACTCTGATTTAATCAGGTAGAATGGAGGGGACGAAGCAATCAATGTTATGTGTGTGGGACAGGTTGCAGTTAGTTGGTTGCAGGTTTACCAAAAATTTAGAACTACACATTCAAGATGGTTGCAGCTTGTTAAATGATCTAATAATTCAAAAGTGATTGGAGTGCTTATTCAGACAGTTGTATAATGACACTGTCTCTGGTTATGAACAAAGATAAAGTTATGAAGAACATCTGTATGTGAAATGTATCCCAAACTCTATTTTGCATTCAAGATTTCTTTATGTATACAGAGGTGTATGTATGTGTATATATGTATGTTTGCATGTGTGCATATATATAGAGAGAGATATATAGGTATGTGTGTGTATGTTAAAAGAAATTACAGGTAAACACACACAAGCATACTGTCCTTTATGCATCTGTATAAATATTAAATGTATCCAAGAAGGCCCAAACTATAAATCAGGAAGAATGAGGAGGTTTTTATGGTGTGGAGCTATCCCTGATTCTTGCTCTATAACTTTAAATCTCATTTGAGTATTCATAATTAAGTGTTCAATAGCATTCTGTTATTTTCTGTGTTTTCCTGAGATTATTGGGCATTGCATATGCAGACCTTGATTCCCAGAGGAAAGAGTGTGCTTAGTCTCTTGTTGAAAACTGATGCCAAAATATTCTGCCATCCAGTTGGTGATGTAGGAGACAGCTGTCCTTCATATTAACATACTTGTGACTTGGACTATATAGACTTGAAACAGTTTATTTCTCAGAATATTTCAGTGCTTTTCAGCTGTTTAAGTGTGAAGTGACACACTGAGAAATGTAAGATCACGAGAGCTTGTTGCTCCATTCCCTTATGTGCTGTGTCAGTTCTTAGTTGACCATAAGATCAAATTTGAACATCCTTATCTTCATTAACATCAATGGACAGAGCTCAGGTGACCTTGGAGGAGGTCTCATCTAACCTTCTATTTTTGGCTCTATCATCTAGGCTCAATGGAATTGTACTTTGCAGTACTGAAAATTAAGTAGGGACACTAGTCTATGTCTTTGAAATTCATTTTTACAAGAGATTAGAGTCGCTACAAATCTCACCAATTTCAGGGGAAAAAAATCCCAATAAAATATGGAAACTGCTCTCCAACAATATAAAACCTTGTTTTCCAATAAAATATTACCTTAAAAGATGATATTGAATTATCAACTCTAAGCCAAATATATGGAAACTTGCAATGACAGTATTTCTTCAGCCATACTAAAATATTATCATGACATTTGATGGCTACTTAATTTAATAAATTAATGTACTTAATTTTAGAAATTATAAATTATGTCCTTCTTGTCCAGAGAAAATGCAATTGTACATAACAAGATTTATGGTGTATGTATATTGTTAAAGGGACAGTGTGCATGTAGTAAAGAATTGATACAAAATTCTCTTTAGTATACTAGTATTGGAATTTTCATCCCTGCCTACCTTTTTATCATCCTGCATCATTACTTCTCAACAGGTGGGACGTAAACTGTAATCTTATTGAAGGAAGATGTCTCATTATTTGTATAAATACCATTCTTTTCTTGCAGCATAAACAGCAATATCTGAGATACTGGAAAACAGTTTCTAAACCACATTAGTAATGTGAAGAAATAGTCCAGCCCCAGATTTAAGTTATTATTAAGACATTTTCTACATTAATATAGAAAAACTGTTCTTTTCAAAGGTTGTTGCAGTTGAAAAGACATTTTTCATTGTAAGTATAATTCAATGTGAAAAATAATTCATTGTCTCCCAGTATGAGCAACCAAGGAAACAGATAGCAACTTTAGCAAGCAAAATAAGAATTCTTAATTCAGACAGATTATTTTTTTTTTTGTCATAGCAATACTAGGAGAGAGGAAAGTAGAGTTTTTTGCAGATTTCTGAGTTTGAGTAGTAACAAAAAGTTGAAAACACATGAGTTGAGGTGACTGGAGAATTAGTTGGAAGAGGATTAGTGAATTCACTTAAACTAGAAGTAGGAATGAAAAGTTGGAAAAGGTGGAAATGAGCAGGGTTTAGGAGTAAAGGCACAGAATTCATGTGCAGGGAACAATGGACAACAATGGAAAACTCCAATTCTAGATATGCCTCCTAAATAATAATCCTACTGAAAATTTTAAAGGGAAGAAAGAAAACAATAACTTGACAGTATGTAAATTTGCTGGCAATGGTAATACTCCATGAGGTTATTTGTAGGTGATGAATCTCGCTCTGGAGGATTAATAAATACTTGACTAATAAAAAATATAATCTTTTAATACATGTCTCATTTGTGTACCAGTGCAAAGAACAGATTATAGAATCTTCCACTTATCACCTTATATGTTCCAAATTCAAGGTAGTTCATGACTATTAAGATATATACAAGATGTTAACTTGGATATTAAAACAAAATTGTATACTTAGCTAAAACACTGTATGTTTTAAGGATCTATGCTTTTACCTTGCATAGTAAATATGCATAAGAAGCTTTCTCAGCAGATGAATAATTAATTTTGAGATAGTCTTTCAGAGGTACACATTAAAGTTGTGTGGATTGATGTCAGAAACTGAGGTTAAATAACAAGCTCGAGGTTAAATAACAGGCACTCTGTTAAAACTATTGCATGCCTATGTCAGTTGGCTGGATACTAATTAAATATAGATGGAAACAATATAATGAACTTAAATGAATGGTTTTAAGCTGGTATCATGTACCAACAGAGTCATGCAGTATTTTCTCCTGCTGCTTAAACAAGTCATTGGTTTCAAAGGTAACTGTCCATTTCTTTTAGCCAATGAGAGGCATATAAACAACTACTTTAAATTTTTATGGTAGTAAGTACATTTCTAAACTACTTTCTGTATGATTTGTTGGACAGTAAGATCACATTTCACAGCAGTGTCTCGCTGCTGCAAACTCACTGACACCTTTCTTAAATGTTTGCAATCCATTTCCTTACTGTGCAGCAGGTATTGGTAGAGACAGTGTCTCAGAGTGTGTTGTTTTACATGCTTTACATTTCTGTGTCCTGTAGTGCATCTGGGAGTAAAAAGGAGGCACTGGAGTTGTTTTTGTGTTGCTGTAGCGTGTTCTCCATGCTGCTCAGTTGTAGTCAGTTGCTTCTGAAGTTTCTATATGATTTTCCAAGTTTGGTCCTAATTATAGCTAGCTGCAGTCATCGTGCTTTAGGAACTGCATAGTCAGAGTGGTGGATTTTATAAAAAGAACTGCATTGAGATAAACTGATGCCTGATTTCTGTCCATTGGGGGCAAGATAGGTTCAGCAGCAGTAGAAAACCACTAACTGCTTCAGTATTGGTGACTTCTTGGACTCAAGTAGTGGCTAAGTATTCATACAGGAGGGATCATCTTTGTCAAATTCCTTTTGCACTTCTCCAGCTTTCAACTATAATTTCTGGTAGATCTGGGCATTATTTTTTTATTTGCTCTCATTCAACTATTTTTTTTTTTTCCATATTTGAAGGAACACAGATGTGATACCAGCTGGTTATGTTGGAAAAACAGGAAATACTCAGCATTCTGAGAAAACGTTGACTGATTTATTATTTCCAGAATTTTCATGTTCATTAGGAAGTACAATGAAGAATTTGTAAAAGAAGAATGCAGTCTGTATGCCAAGCTTCATAGGTTTTAAGATGGAAATCTTTGATTTACACCTTTTATTTTCATTCAGAAGCACAATCTTTGCAGCTCACATACAATTTGATCTAGCAAAATCAGTGCAATTGTTTGCCCCTTGTTACTGCTAGAGGGTTTTTAACCATCAAGAATCAAATTATTTAAATGACAATTTCAGGCTGAAGAATTAAAGAAACATGTAGACTCTGAAGTTGATTTTCATTAACAATCTTGTCAGTTTTTGAAAGGAAGGATTTAGTGGAGGATTTACTGGCCAAGCTACCCAAGTAAAGAATCTGTCTTTTCCACTTAGTGTAAGTCTAACTATTATATGAAATGTAGCAAAGCTCAGCTTTTTCCATTACATATTTACATTCCCATTAATGAGGGACATATAAATAGTTTTCAACTCATTCTCTCATTCCAGTGGCACAAAGACCGAAATGATAGTGTCCTATTGCATTTCAAGAGATTGAGCAAGCACATCTGCCAAATCTCCTTGACAACCAGTGTGTCCTTTTCAAGATAAGGATATTCTGTGGAATGGAAAACAGATTAATGCTGGATCCACTTGATCTTATCTTCAGAGCATTGCGCCAGCTCCCACATCACCAAATGTCTGATTGTTTTTTTTTTTAATACTGACTAATTAAATAATGGATTTTGGAAAAAGTTAATTAGATAAAAGGAAATAATTCTATTATCAAGATTGCATTCCAAAAAGAGCTTTAAAAGACTTAAACTTGGACAGAATTCAGCATATGCTACAAAATGAGCTGAAATTCCTCTAGACTTTTATTTATTCCATGGCACCTTGAATCATAGAATCACTAAGGTTGGAAAGGGCCTCCAAGATTAGAGTCCAGCTGTTAACCTGGCACTGCTGTGTTCACCTCTAAACCCTATCCACAGGTGCCACATCCACCTTTTTTTTTAACACTTCTAGGGATTATTCCTCTAGGACTTCCCTGGGCAGCCTGGCAACCTTTTCAGTGAAGAAATTTTTATTAGTATCCAACCTAAACATTCTCTGCAACTGGAGGCCATTTCCTCTCATCCTGTCATTTGTTACCTGGAAGAAGAGACCAACCCCCACCTGGCTACAGCCTCCTGTCAGGGACCTGTCTCACCTGAGCCTCCTTTTCTCCAGGCTAAACACGCCCAGCTCTCTCAGCTGCTCCTCGTAAGACTTCTCACAATATTAAAGGTTAATGCAGTAAAACAGACAGATACATGTGGAGAAAAACAAATAGAATTTGTGCTGTATTTTCAAAAACCTATAGGCTCCTAAAGAAACAAGATTTTCAAGATGTTAGAGATAATGAGAATTAGCCTTCTAATCAGCTTAGAACTTCAATATTCCACAACATTTCTGTTTAGACATGTCCTGCTCCTGAACTTGTCTTTAAAGTCTCTTTCTTGAGAATGGACATGACATGCCAAAAAATTTGAGTTCTGTCACTCTAGTCTTTCAGGTCTGATTGTCATTTGACATTCTAATAGGCTTTTTTTCTGTGAAATCTGAGAGATTTTTCTTAACATGAAAAATTATATCCTTGTTACCTGATGCTAGAGAAGCAAACACAATCCATATTTCGTTATGACCAGTCCGTTATGATATTTTTCTTAGTTGTAATTTAAGAAGAAAAAGCATATTGGTAGGAGATAATAGTCATGAGTACCCCAGAATTCTCACAAGTCACATTATTTATTCTGTGAGTGTACAGCTTCTTTTTCCCCCAAAAGCCAACCTCTCCTTTGAAAATTGCTTTCATCTTTGCAGTTAATGTGCTTCATGACTGTAAAATCTGGACCCTATCTACAGAACTACTGGAACTTTATTTCTTTACAAAACTGAAATTTCAGATCAATATTGTAGAAGATATGTGTATATTATTGGCTGTTCTACTCTTTTTTGGACAGGATTTAGAGACAGATTTTCTCTTCCATTGTTTCTCATGCTATCTTGTTTAGTTTTTGACATATTACATTATTGAATATTACATACTTGAAGTAAATATAGAGCAATTTCTAACTTTTCATAGGCTTATCAGCTAAAGTTGCCCTTTCAGTAGCTTTGCTTACTGAAATGTATAAGTTATTTCTGAACAAAAGGCTAGTGAGTTGTGTAGGCAATTAAAAAAAACCCAATAGTGTTTATGCCATTTAGATATGTATCATTGAATCAAATATAGTGGCTATGTGGCTATAGTGTCTTTATTTTAATACTACCTATATCATCCTTGCCTCTTTGTTATCCTAAAGAAAACATATATCAAGTGAGTTGAAGAAAATGGGTTAGGGGTTTTGTTTCCTGATGTCTGCCTTTAAAATAAAAATTGACATTAATTTTTCAATGATGTAGCATGATCATTGTTTTTCTTAAGTTTTATTTCTAAACTTAAATTTTAAATCAATCCTCCTTGGTTTTAAAAAAACCAAAATGCCAGATGTTTTGTGGGTTGTTGTATAGCAGCTGAGTACTAGCAACAAAGGCCCTAAACCAAGCCTAACTGAGGTCATGGGAAATCTTCATGCTGACATATACTAGAGTTGGACCAGGTCCTAAGGCAAGAGGATATGAAACTAAGCTCTTTCTAGGGATAAGAAACAGCATTACTATGATGATCATCATCAGAAGGAAAGCATTCTTGCAGCAATTCACTTACTGTTTGTCACTTGTTAATTCTGCTTGTTTTGAATTTGTTTCCATTTTTGACTTGCTCATATTTGAAGCTTGTATTAGTTGCATACTGTTTTTCTCTAATTTGTTTATGTTGTTGAAAGTAACCTTCTTCTCTCTTTAGGCAGGAATTTTCAGCATGAATGCATGTGAAGAGGGGTTTGCCACTGGTGGCAGGGATGGCTGTGTTCGCTTGTGGGACTTAAATTTTAAACCAATTACTGTGATTGATCTCAGGGAAACAGACCAGGGATATAAAGGTAAAGAGAAGTTTGTCACTTTCAGTAAGTTCTTACCACTAAGATAGGAAATTTATCAGTGTTTTGAACAAGAAAAGACTTTAAAACCCAAAACACTGTTATACGTACATCACTATGAACTATTTACTAGGAATAGGATAGATTATGCGCCTGGTATGAAGGTCTCAGTTACTTTTACAAACAGTACATATGATGAGGATGTAGACACAGATTGAATTTTTTTATGCACACTGTTTCTAGAGCACAGCAGTTTTTAACAAGGGACAGTAATGCTTTAAGAGAACTTGAGACAGTGAGATCTACAGTGTAAAACAATGGAGTACAACAATTTTATTTGCTAGTTATCCAAATTTTCATTAAAACTATTTGAATGTTATCTACAGTTTTGTGGAAATTAAAACACTCCTTACTTGTAACTATGACTTCAGTTACAGTTCAATCATACTAAAATTTTAGATAGAGTGTTTCAGATATTGTTGCTATAATGATTTAGGATAAGAATACAAACATGTACTGAAGCACTAATGTCACTTACAATATTGCTTTTGTTGGCATTTGGTTTTCTTTGCCCCCAGTCACTTTTGTTATTTTCTAATATCTTGCCAAGAATTGGAAAATGTGCTCGAATATCTGGTAGCAGTGAGATGCTCAGGGTCAATACATAGCTGCTTACAAGTGAAGTCTTTGTAGGGTGTAATTGACATGGCATTCCCACCAAGACTGTGAAGTATTGCAAAAAGATGGAATACATTTCATTTTAAATATGCCCTGCAGTAGAATGGCTCTGTTTTAAATTTAAATTTACTCAACTGCTGCTTCTCAGTTCTGATGCATGTAGCTGAAAGCTGTTTCATTCTCTGTTTCATTCTTTCAGACTTGTTCTCACCTCCAGTTTTCCTTCTTTACTTCTGATGTAACAGACTATTACCATAAACTTTTGTCATAAACTATTACCATAAACCTTGTCAAATGCCCATGACAGATCAAGAAGATTTTTAAGAATCTTGTCTTGAATAAAATGAGTTTCCTGATTCTTTTCCCTTCACTCTTTTTTTTTCTTCTATACTTCTGAAGATTGCCTTTATGATCTGTCCTCTTGCTCATTTTCTTATCTGCATTTTCTGCTGCTCCACTGTCTTACCTCTTGGTATACTCTATATATCCTCCAAGTAGCCATTAAAAATGTTTATCTTCCAAGGGCAAGGATGCCACTATCTATGAAATAGATAAAAAAAGAAGTAAATCCAGGAACAAGAGAAGGGATATGGATACTTCTTGACATTTTCTTCCTTTTATGCTTTGTCTTTTGCTACTTTACCTTTGTTTTACAAGTTCTGAGGATGTATCTCTCATTAACAATCTCTTCTGCAGGTCTCTCTGTAAGAAGTGTTTGCTGGAGAGGAGACCATATACTCGTTGGGACACAAGACAGTGAAATTTTTGAAATTGTGGTGCATGAGCGTAATAAGCCTTTCCTGATAATGCAGGGGCACTGTGAAGGAGAGCTGTGGGCTCTGGCTGTCCATCCTACAAAACCCCTGGCCATGACTGGAAGTGATGATCGATCAGTCAGGTTAAATTCTGATTCTTTGTTAAACTGCATTCAGTTTTATACAAACAACTAATTTTATAGGTAACCTAATTGAAGTGTATATATTTTAAAGTTATTAAAATGTGGCACTGATGTACTTCTACAGTTCAGTTATGCAGGGAATTAGTGCTCTCCAGTAACAAAGTTCAAGTATATATTTCCCAAACCTCCCCCAACATGTGAAATTTGAAAACATTTCTTTTAGGCTAACATTAAGCACTCAGAGACAAGCATCCTTTAAGTTTTTCAGGAGTTATGTTAAGCGTGCACAGCTTGTGATGAAAAAAAAAATTGTGGTAAAAACTGAGACATTTTACTCTTACTGTATTTACTTTTCCAAAAGCAAATTAACTTTTAATGTGTGAATTTCATCAAACCTAGCCCATGCATTGTAAACAGAGCATAAATTTTCAGAAAGCCCATCAAATTACTCCCTCTTATATGTTTATCTCTACTTTTTTTGGTCAAAACCACTTTTTCTTTCTTCTAAGTTAAATGTGTTGGCATTTTTTGCTAAATATCTCAAGTGTAACAGAGTTAAGATAATCAAGAATTCAATTATTAATATTGAAATATTACTCTTAAATTCCAGATATTGTAAATTGTAAAATAATAGATATTAGATTGCAAATAATAGATGTAATCTACCTTGTTATAAAAACTTACATATTTTAATATTATTAGTTATAAGAATTTTTCATAATGACTTTTTATAGGAAAAATGACTTATACTGATCAAAGTCTAACTGTTATTTAATGTTTCTGACTAAAATTATTAGAAAATAGTGGAATTTTTGCAGGAGTGGTCTTAAAGTATGTGTTGTCATATGCTATAATTTTTTATATTGAGAAATAAAAATGAATCTGTCCCCACATTTTCTCATTAGAGATATTCCTTTCTTTTAAAATATAAGAATATTTCTTGCTGCATATAAAATTCACACCTATGTCTTGGATTTTCCTTGCGGAAAATTATTTTAAAACAGGGACACTGCCAAGTCCAGCATTGTGCAGAAACTGAGGGCTTTGTCTTACCTACGACAGAGCAGCACACCCATTTTGCATTTGAAATAATTACTTTATTTTAGAATCTGGAGTTTAATAGACCACGCTCTGATTGCCCGGTGCAACATGGAGGAGCCCATTCGCTGCGCCGCGGTTAGTACTGATGGAATCCATCTTGCTCTTGGAATGAAGGATGGATCTTTCACTGTGCTTCGAGTCAGGTATGCCACTAAACTACTGACAATAGTTATTAATATTTTGATACTTCTGTGGCCATGCATGTGATCATTTGTGTCTTTGTTCTAAATTGCAGAGGGCGCTCAGATTTTTTTAAATGTGTACTACATATGTTCACATTGTCCTGTAACAACCCATTTAATAAAGTATATTAGTCTATTTGCAGAGAGTGGCCGTGTTCTAGGAAATGTTTTACTTTAGGTTTTAGATTCATGAATTATCCTTGAATTACTAAGAAATAAATTTTCATTACTTCCTAAATTGTTCCCGTATGTTGGAATTCTGCTGTAAGCACATCCTGCATACAAAACCATTGCTGGCTTGTGCTGCTGTGATCCCACAGTTTTAAAGGGAAAATGAGTTTTGTGTCTCATGTCAGTGAAGTTTCCTTCCCTAGCTGAATAAAGATCTCATGATCTACCTGATGAAATTTTCCTTTTCTTCACTGTCCCTCAGCCCAGTGAAGCACCTTCTTGTATCACCATTTCCTCCTTTTTTTCCTCTGTGAAGCTCTAACCAACCCTAAAAACAGCAGTGTTGTGTTTGCACACAGGATAGTTAAGTTCAATATATCATTTCACAATCTTGTTCATTTTTTAGACTGGGAACTTGGCAGTGTGATGAGACTCTTCTCTACTTATGACATGCTTTCTTTCATACTACAGAGATATGACTGAGGTTGTTCATATCAAAGACAGGAAAGAAGCTATTCATGAACTCAAATATTCTCCAGATGGGAATTTCCTAGCTGTTGGTTCCAATGACAGCTCAGTGGATATATATGGGGTTGTTCAACGATACAAGAAAGTTGGGGAATGTATTGGATCCTTAAGCTTCATTACCCATATGGATTGGTCTTCAGACAGTAAATACTTACAGACCAATGATGGCAATGGAAAGAGACTTTTTTACAGAATGCCAGGTAAGATTCTGAGTTGCCTTCCTGTCATTTGTTACTTTTGTAAAAAAAGCCAAATGTAAATCTTGGTTCAAAGCATGGGGGTATAGGATATATTTGTAAGTTCATAAGAATATTTGCCACATTTGAATAAGTCCAGCAATTTTCTGGCAAAGTTACGGAAGTATTTCTATCCTTATATGTTTACTCTTTTTTCCAATACATCTTTTTATACTATAGACGCTGCCTTATAATTTGTTTTGTTTCTCAAAAACCAGTTTTTGCTCCCACTTTTTTTAGAAGAATTAAAATGCAGAATTTAAATGAAATTCTGAAATAGCTTAATAGCTTTTCTCTTATGGAGCTTGGATATTAAATGAATTATCATTTGATTCCACTGAATGTTTTTTAAAATGTGTTGAGTAATCTGTATGCTGCAGATCAGAAGAAGTCTTAGGTTTTCTAGAACTATGTTTGCAGCACACTGAGGAATTCAACTTAAAAAAGCTTTTACAATGAGGAACTTTGTGATAACCCCATTATTGCAAATGTTTTCAAGACAATTTTCTTGAAAACTTGACTGAAATCTTGAAATAATTTCTATCAAGGTGGCTCCCTCTGTAGAGGACATATGCACATATTAGTATCTTAAAGCTTGAAATAAGTAGTCCTTATTATAATGTGCCAGTGGCAGTATTTATCACAAAGCTTGACTTCTGTCTGTTGCATGCACTCTTTACATAAGTCTGTATTCTTCTTACTCATCTTTGTAGTATTTGCATTCGTAGTAACTGTGTATTATCACCACATTTTATATTGTCCATTCTTACACAAGATTTATTTTTTGCACATTCTTTTTCATTTTTCACAGAGCCTAGGAGCTTTTTGCAACTCTCTGCTAAAGCATCTAATCATTCTATGCACAGCTTTGATTCTGTGCACTGAATGCAGCAGAAGATGTGTAGGAAAAGATAGTGAGAATTTAATTGGACAGTAACAAATATACACAGGAGGAGCAATTTGAAGTTACATAGCTTTCAACCTGGAGTTGCTTCATATCTTAGAATATGAGACTGTGAAACTTTTTTTATGAAAAAAGTTAATGAAAGTCAGTGGAGTTAGAGGAATCTCCCAAATATTTCAAAATAACAATTGAATTGTGTAACACTTGAAATTCCACTATGAATTAAGGAGCTTACAGTTGTCTGGCACAAGACCTGCAGGACTTAGTTATGGCTATAACCAGTATTGTCCATTATTGTTTACATGGATTAGTGGCTGAAAGGCTGAGAAGTGAATTGTTGTCCTGCTCACCCTCTGCAGGTGTGGGTTCAGTCTGACTCACATCTTTTGCCTTTGCTTGCATCGTTCTTGCGTTGCTCCAGCCCTTGCCTTCTGGCCTTTCCAGAAGTACCTGTTTAATGAGCCTTTGGTCTGACTCAGCTCCTCAGCTCTTACCTTGTGACACTGGATCAATCTCATTACAGACAGAGCTGGTGTGAAATTATGTAACAAGGATCAAAGCACAAAATTGGTGGTTTTAGTAATTTTCAGTGGCCAGATATGAGTTCTTCAGTTCTTGCTCTAAATAATCCACGTTTCTACAATCATTCACCAACAGACTTTTTTATGAACTTTATCTTAGAACTATTACATGTATTTTTGATAAACATTTAAAAAATAACACAGCCTCAAGCAGATACCAAGAAATAATAAAAACTATAAAGTACAGAACCTATGATTTTCTGTTAAATAATCTTGAGAAGTCTTCTTACTGATACTGTTGGTCATAACAGAGAGTACTAGATCAGGACAGTTTCAGAAGTCAGTTTTTAATACTGTTGCACTTGATTTGATTTTTAGAGAATTTTTTAAAATGTTACATTCTTTAAAACTGCATGAGTGAATATTCAAAATGGCTCTTTATTTTTTTTTTTCTTAGGTGGAAAAGAAGTAACAAACAAGGAGGAATTGAAAGGCATTCAATGGGCATCATGGACCTGTGTTTCTGGCCTTGAAGTTAATGGAATCTGGCCCAAATATTCAGATATAAATGATATAAATTCTGTGGATGCAAATTTTATTGGTCAAGTTATGGTTACAGCTGATGATTATGGAATAGTAAAGCTCTTTCGATACCCATGTCTAAGAAAAGGTAGTGCTTTTTAAATTAAATTGTATGCATATTTTTAAATTGTGACCATTCAAGAAAAATATATTAGAAGACTGGAAAATGAAATGGTTTTTAATACCACTTTTTTCCAAAAGAGTTAAAAAATGGGGGAATATCAGTCTTTAAAAACGACACCCAAAGCATTTCTTTAAGTACATAAAGCTTGAAGACATATCCCAAGACCTACCCATGCAGTTGTAGCCAGCATTAAACATGAATGGAGTCTAGAATGAAGCTCTTCAAACAGCTCTGAAACAATGAAGCCTTTCTGTTATAAAAGGATTCTTTATAATGGAGTGCTGTTAGGACCTTCATTTCAGTAATTCATCCAATGATTGTTTTGCAGTTATGTACACATGAACACATTAACTGGATGTAGCTGTACTACTGCTACCAGTTCTACTGCTAAACGTGGCAGGAGATAAGTTTCTAGAAGTTCTCAGCACTGAGATGTACATTGGGAGCCTGTGCTACAAGCATGTATATGGGGGTGTTTTCACAGACCTAAGTATACATGAACTAAATAATGGTATTTTTTCAAAGTAAAAGTAATAATTGTCAAAAATGTTAGCTTGTAAAAAGTAAAATAAAATTAATACAGTGAAATTTTAAAAATCTCTGGCACACCTCATACAGCATTATCATAGGTCTTCTGTTCTTATGTTTAAGTTGATTAAGTTATTATATTTTGGAACCTAAACTTAAAAATGTATCTTATACACAGATTAAAATCTGTGAAAACTGCAAAAAGTTGTTGCTATTGATTAAAATACCAGTAGCAATTAGAATATCTTTATTAAACACTACTTTTTCTATGGGTTCCTTAATATGATTTTCTGAGGTGCTTCTGGAACATTTATTTCATATTGAGAGGGATTTTTATTCTTTTTCTAGGAGCAAAGTTTAAAAAGTATCTTGGTCACTCTGCTCACGTGACAAACGTCAGATGGTCGCACGATCACCAGTGGGTTGTTTCCATTGGCGGAGCTGATCATTCTGTCTTTCAGTGGAAGTTTGTTCCCGACCGCAAGTTGAAGGACACTCTTCATATAGCACCCCAAGGTAAGTAACTAACTCAAAAACCACCCACAAAAGGGTGGAAGGCAGGAAGTCTAGAAGAGAAGTAAAAGTCTTTGGTGCCGGTATTGAAATAAATATTCAAAATTGTAAGTTTGCACAATTACAACAGTTGTTGTTCTTTAATTTAATTTCATGTGCCTGAAGCACCTGGCAGAGTTGTCTAATACTTGCCGGTACCCTTTTGTCCTGGTTTGGCATTAATTGATCTTGAGTGAAGATGAAAATAATCTGTGCATTGGCATTTGACCAACAGCCGAACCATCACACCTGAGTGTTCAGGCTAGAAAGGGTATGAAAACCTCCTCACTGCTGTGCTTCCTTTGTGAAGGAAGATGGTAAAAGTTCAAATCATAGATACTAATGTCTGAATTCTGTATATATTGCCCTTTACTAAACTGACAACAACCAGATGCTCAGGTGTCACTGGAAAAATATGGTTTTATACCAATTTGTTTAAAATTTTGAAGTATTTAGATGGTAATTGAAGTATCATAACTGATTTTTTTTGTTTGTTTTTAAAGCAGAATATAGATGTTTAATATTTGAGAAAAAATGAAGATCATGTTTCCACTAGTGACTAATTAAACAATTATTCTCATGAATTTCCTAAAATCAAAGCAGTTAACTGGGTGCCTCCATTGGAAATTCCTAAAGGAATTTAGACAATCCTTTGGGGAAATGAGAACATAGAATTGCAATAAAATAGGCTGTTTCACCATTTAATTGCTCAGATCAGATGAATATGTATCAGTGTGGATCCAGCAAACAGGTAAATAAATACAAATGCAGTGCTGAACTTGTCAGTGACAAACACAGAAGGAAACAATAATAATTTTCCTACATGTTAAACTTTACATGACTGCCCTTTTTCTCTGCAGTCACAAAAAATTTTGTCTCTTTTTTCCCATCTATAATTTTTTCACTCCCCCTAACTTACTTGAATAATTTCTACTTACATTGGTGTCTCACTTTAACGTAAGTTTTGCTTTGGACCATTTGTTAATTTTGTGCAAGTGCTAGTTTCTGCTTTGTACTGATTATTTCATTATCTTTTTTTTTTCCCTTTCCTCCTAACATTAGAGATGATGAAATATTATTATTTAATAAAAACTAACTCACTCCAACACCCAAAATTATCATATTTATGGCTTATTTTTTATGCAGCAGCAAAATTGTTCCTGTCAATTATTAACAGTTTATGTTGTAGTTAACATAAGCATTGATTATCAAATCAGAAACTTTAAGCAGTTAGTTTAAACTTTCTGGCTGGTAATTGAAGTTGCTTAATTTTTTATTTCTTTTTTCTTGGTGATAGAGAGTCTGGTTGATTCTAATAGTGATGAATCAGATTCAGATCAATCTGATGTTCCAGAGCTGGACTCTGAAATTGAACAAGAGACACAGATCACCTATCGTCGACAGGTAAAGATTTTAGTTTTAATGGCAGTTGGAAGCTTCCTAGGGTTTAAGTTGGTCATTTATGAGGACTGTTGAAATCTCAAAATTGGGGAGACTGCATGAGAACTTACCAAATCCTTTAGAATTTTTGTTACTTGATGTTTTCAGAAGGATTCAAGGTTATTAAAATATAATTATTAATTAATAATTACAAGTAAGATGTTAATATTAACAGATAAAAATTATTACACGCAATCCTAGAATGCAATTTAAAACCAAGTTGCACTATATAGTCACCAGCTATAGGTCTAGGAGGGTTTTTTCAGTTCTGTCAGAATACCATTTTCATGAGTGATAGCAGCAGCTGAATTCTCAGAAACATGTTTTTCTGATGATTTATCTAAATTTTAAGTATGCTTTTTCTTAAAGGTTTACAAAGAAGATCTACCTCAACTTAAAGAGCAATGCAAAGAAAAAAGAAAAAGTGCAGCTTCTAAGAGACGTGAGCGAGCTCCAGGGAACAGTATAAGACTACATTTTGTTCATGGGTATGCAAACTAGGATTCTTTAAAATATACAAGCAGACTATTTGACTTTGTGTTTATAATTCAATAATCTGATTAAAGGCTTTTATATCTGTTGCTTTATGATTTGCTATTTCATTTATATCCGTAGAAATAAATTTGCACTAAATAAATAGAAAGCTTTAATGCCAGCATACTAATTCTACATGTGAATTCTGAAGTGAATTTGCACTCAAACTTTAGCTGGTACCTATTGCTTGAATACAGGTGACTAAATAAAGTATTCAGTAATCTCACCCATACTTTTCAGTAGTTCTCTTTGATGTATGATTTTGATACCTAGAACAAAAACTCTGTCATTGAAGATGACTGGGTTCTGGACAAAGTGGTGTTTCTAGCAGTAATTTATTAAAATAATAGTAAAAAATTTATAAACTGTTTGTACCTAGTCTGAAACAACTTACATATTCCTGTCTTAGTTTAGGAATTAAATGTAATTCTTAATAGGTCTTGTGAGTTTGTTAAAAATTAATTTATTCTCTTTGGTGCTAATTTGAGTAGCTCATTTGAGAATGACATTTGGATGCATCCTGAAATCTTACGATTTCATCATTAGGATTAGTAGTTTCCCATAATTCTTCATAAGTGAAGAATTTTTATCAGAAACAAGATGTGGTGTTTTAAAGCAAACTGGTACTAGATGTTACTGCATTAGAATAATGATCAGAAATATGAATTCTCTTGATATAAAGCAAAACCAAAGCCTTTACTCAGGTAAGATGTTGCAAGTCAAGTTTTCCTTTCAGAAGATACCTCTTTGCAGGAATACAGCTTATTTTTTCTAAATGCAGGGAGAAGTTACTGATACTGTCTGTCTTTATAATGGCACTTAAACAATTTTAGTAGGTCTCCACATGGAATGCTTAATAGATTAATTGGCTAAGAATAGTTAATATTCAAATCAGCAATTTTGTCTGCAGAAGACATGCAATCTAATGCATGTAGAGTAGTAGCTTTGGAAATAATGACAACTGGGAAGCTTGGTACAGAGTTGGGGTTTTTTATTTCACTTTTTGGTGCTCCAGAATTCAGAATTGAGGATTTTTATATCTGTATAGAAAATGCATTAAGGTGGGTAGCTGCTGTATGTAGTCTTTAAAATTTGGTCTAAGACTAAAACCAAATGATCCTGAAGAAGATGTAGCACAAGCAAGGGCCCTGGATCTTTGGTATTATTGTTATTTCCTTCACAACAGAAGTGAAGCTTGACCAGAATATCCAGGAATGACCAGAAGTAGAATGTCCTGTTGAGTTCTGTCTGGTTACCCAATGGGCATCAAGAAAACTAATGAAGAATCCATGCTGAACAACAGATTTTTCTCAATGTCCAGGCTGTTAACTTTAAAGTGACCCACATCCAAGTGAGTAATAGGCATATTCTCTGATTCAGGAAGTCTGCTTTGCTTCATCTTTCTCTAGCTGCAATGGAAATGTCTTGGATGTTTCTTGAGAATGTAAGAAGTGGTGCTTTTTTAATTAGGGGAATCAGCAGCTCTTTTTCTTTTCTTTGTTTTTGAGCTTGTTGGTCTTGTGTTTTGAATTTGTCAACTGCCTTGAAAGACAAATTTTTAAAAATTTCTTGATAACCTGTATGTAATATCTTAAACCTCTGGTTACTTCCTGATTTGGAAGGGAATAAAATTCAGAGTATGTGAGCCAGCTTCTGACTAACACAGATATGGAAAGAACTTCTGTTAAGAGGTTTAAGTGTGTCTTTCTCTAAGAGATCTGGCACAGTTATGATCAGAAACAGGATGTTAAATTGGTGTACAAATTTGGCCTCTTTTTGACTATTCCTGTATTTTAATTCTGCCATGTCTTTGGCAGGGTGGTGGTTCGGAAACATGAACTACTCAGATGAACCTTTTTCTTGGACTCAATGCTTATTATGACTTCTTTTTGCTGGCAGGAAATAAGAATGCACATGTAATACTCATGCCCCATATTCTCTCAGAGCTCTGTTGCTAATTTCACACAAATTATTTCTTGTATTTTTGAATATTCGTAGAATTATAGAATGATTTTTCAATATTCAAAGTGTTTAAGTACAATCTAGTTAGAGTTTTAGGGTATCCACTGAATTAACCTTGCTGTAAGATGAAATTTGGTAGCAGTTTCAAGACGATATGGGAATGCTTTGAAAGTTGAGCCTTATAACACCTTGCATGGATTCCTACAACTGCCTACAAATACTGTCTGAAGGGAATAGCCTATGAGTGGGTTCTCTTGAGAAAACTACTTCTATGCAGAATATATTTTAAAAAAATATAAGTCTGCACCTTTGTACTAAAGACTCTGTTCTTAATCATATCAGTTTTGACATTTGGTTCTTCTAAAGATTTTTAGGGGAGGGTTGGTTTACACATGGAAACTTCCTCCATATACTTTGAAGAGTAACATGCAAATTTTGAAACTCCTACAGCATTAGACCAGCTATGGACATAGACTCTTTTCCCAGAGAGGACAGTACTTGTGAAGTTGCCTGTTAGTTGGATATAGATGCATACCTTGCAAATGTGGGTAGGATTCAGCTTCAGGTTACAGAAGTCACAGTGATATGCCCAAAAGGAGATGGTTTTATGTCTTAATTTCCATCACAGTTATTGGATATCCAGTTGGTAGCCAGTGGAGCATAAGGAGTGATTTGGCTCAGGTAAAATGAAATGCTGATGGCTCACCAGCTGAGCAGTCCTGCAGGTTCAGCTTATTGCATTGACAACACTGTTGATTAAAATGTAGGAGTTAATGTACCTAACAAACATGTGAACATGTATGTTTACATGTCTTAACCTCAAATTGAATGCAGCCCCAGCTATTCATGATTTTGGCAAATTTTTTTCCCTATGTAGCACTGAGGAAGCTACATCTTCTTCTGACAGTTACTGTCATATTAACTTGAATCAATCCTGGATAATAACTATGGCAGAATGCAGTCTTATTTTTATTGTGCTTGCTATATATTATCCTGTAACTACAGTATTGCTTTCATTATCATTTAATTTATAGTTGCTAATCAAGATGCCTTGTAAGTTTCTTTGGTTTGTTTTCTGCACGTGAATAAATTATTTCTCTTAATGCTTTTTCAGAGGTTAGCTAGTAATCGCAGTTCTAAATTGGTTTAATAAAACAGAGATGGAAGTATTTTGGAACTGTGTAGAATATTCTTAGGGAATGATCTTCCACATTGAAATATGCTTATTTTCATTGCTGTTTAACCAAGGCCCATCAGTTTCTCTCTGGTGAAAAGTCCTTGTATTGTCAAGGAGTTAGTAAACTGGCATGTAGGAAGGACACCAAATGTGTTTAATTGGGTGACAGAGAGTCTTCATTGATGCTGCTTGATATTTTGGCAAAATATGATGTATTTTAATTGTAAATAATTGATTGTACTAATTTTTGTAGTAACTAGAAGAAATTAAGTAAAATTAACTTCTATCACAAGAAGTGATGAGTAATGAGAACTATTTTCCTGCATCCTAGATACATTTTGGGTATTTTGAGTTGTCCTGTGCTACATGGCATTAAAGTATCAGTTTCACTATGTTTAATTTAGGGTATATAGGCAATTTTTATGATGAGGTGGGAGTATTTGAGTTTCTGGGTTGAATGTTGGAAGACCTGAAACCCTTTTTCATGGGTTCTTCATGCCTTTTATTTTTATACGTGACTGCTAAGCTTGCAAGAAATTGCTCAATGTCCATTATTTCTTTCAGCATGCATGTTTCCATAGATGTTGGTTTTTTGTTGTTGTTGTTTTTTGTTTTTTTTTAGTATTCTCCTTTAGGGTGCATATTTGGTCTTTATTTTTTTAAAACTACTCTGTGCTTGCAAACAAAATCCAGTATGTTTAGCAGAGCACGGTGCAGAGTGAAGCGCAGGAAAATGATGTCTGAGGAACAATAGGTTCAGGTACTTTCTTTAGCTCTGTGCCTGCCTTTATAATCCCTGCCCCTCACCAACTGTTGTCATGTACTTAAAATGGTGATGTTACATACTGTCATAGGTTATTTTTGTTTTCTTTCTTCGCAGTTACTGTAGGCCACTGTATATCCTGTTCCTTAAAAACCTAGGGGCTGTACATCTAAGAAAACTGCAAGCAGACAGCACTTTGGGTTAGGCAGAAATCAGCTTCAGAACATCTGCACATGCTGCTGCAGGGGAAGGTGGTTAGTGAAGGATGTGGGTGGAGGGAGAGCAAAGCAGGACTCAAAAGCCTGCACCTGTATTGTGAGTCTAAGTTGTTGGCCACTTTGAGAAGAGCAGGGAGCAGACATACCTGAGCCTCAGATCAAATGGGAAGAGAGATTCTGCTAAAGACATTGAAGGGACAGTAACTCAGGAGACACTGAAAAGTTGCTGAACTAGGACCAAGTCTGAAGTTAAGAATACCAATCTAAACAGTGAGTTGAAAGGAGTCTTATTTAAAGGCTTTATTTCCGTGCTATCACAATTTCTGCTGGTTTAAGAAGTTCACTTCTTTTTTTTTTTTTTTTCTTTTATCTAATGAGACCCAGCTTTGGACTTCAGAGTATGGCAGACAGTACAAAGCTGGGAGGAGGGGCTGGCAGACCTGATGGCTGTGCTGCCATCTGGAGGGACCTGGACAGGTTAGAGAACTGGGCAGGGAGGAATTTCATGATCTTCCAAAAGTTTGAGATCCACGTTCATGAAGAACAATATTCTTCTGGGGAGCAGTGGACTTGGATTATTGGCTGGTCTGTTTAAAGACTTTGTGTGACAATAATTTTTCTCTAATCACATACAATGACACAAGTACCATTCACTGTGTGTAAATTAGGTGAGCCAACAGAAATACACTGTATTCAAATCTGCTCCAAGTTTGTGCTCTGTTGTTTTCCAGTAAAGCATAGATCTAGTGTTAATGAACATGGATCCATGGTTTTTGGAATATTCATTAAAGTTGGTCATCTGGCATACAGATTCATTACTTCCCCAGTGCAAATGGTTGTGCTGAGTACATAGGGAAAGATGTATGTAACTTCATGATCTTAGTCACACCTAGGAAGAAATGAGTGTAATGAGATAGTGCATACAGACCTCAGCTGGGAATTGGCCTGCTCATGCCAGTTCCTGTACCACTAAGAAGGCAGACAGGTTTTCCTTCAAAAAAAGAAGCTGTTCTAGAAAAAAATTATGTGTTTGTTTTCTGTAACAAGTTTCCAGAAACTATCATGTTTTGTTGCCTTATTTTTGAGCAGTAAGAAATAGACAAAAGTAATACTTTGAACATTTTCTACTTCACTTAACTACATGTTGCATGCCCAACTTCTCCATGTGGTCTGAAAAAATTACTAGCTATTACTTTCTCTTCTAAACTAGCTGTGGAAAATAAAAATTAGGTGCCACTTTTAAAGTAGTGCTTGTAGTACTGATGTCTGACTAGTAAAATAGATTGATAAATCGGTGTTCTTTTAAGATCGGGAAAGCATATTCATAATTTTAAAGCACCAAAACAGTAATTGGTAAGTAATGTGAGTTTTACACACACAAAATTCATCCAGCACAATAGTACCTCAGTTTCAGCATATATGTTTACGACTTTGGTGAACAAACCTTTTTTGTTTAATTAGTTACAGAGGTTACGACTGTCGAAGCAATCTCTTTTACACGCAGACGGGTGAAATCGTATACCATGTGGCAGCAGTGGGAGTGGTGTACAACCGGCAGCAGAACACACAGCGCTTCTATCTGGGTCATGATGATGACATTCTTTGCCTTGCTATTCATCCCTTAAAGGACTATGTGGCAACAGGCCAGGTAGGATTCATGTTTATCTGCAATAACAATCTGAAGTTGTTACTGCTTTAGACGGCCTTGGAGGTCTTGGGGGAAAAGCATCCAGTGTACATTTATTCAGGTGAAGGATTGCATTTCTGTTGTAGATGGAATCATGGCAAAAACCTGACACAGAAGTGTTTTTTACAGTTATTTATATTATGGTAAGATTCCATAGTTTTTCTGAACCTCATTTAAAACTAAGACCAGATTAATATTTTTTATTCAGCATTATGTTGCAGCTTCTTGATAACAGGTGGAGGAAATGTGAAGATTTTTTAATATCTTGTTTGTGAGGTTAGCTACATTAGCATTGCATTCATTTACTATTTTGTAGTATGAAGTGAGCTGTTGTTGTTATAGTCTGGCATTCCATTTTAAAGCATTATATTTTTCATTATCACCTATACACAAACAGTGGACTGTTTGTGCATGCAACAAAGGGATGTATGTTGCTCAAGTTCATTCATACTAATAATAGTTAATTTTATCTTTAGCCAGACAGTTATTTTAGGTAGATTATTTTCACTCATGTTTTCAAGCAAGTCATCCAGTAAATAATTATATACTAGGACTTGAAGGTTTAAGCTCATGTTTCGGGGTTTTTTATTTATGCTTATCATTTTTATTGTTCCTGCCCTTGTTATTGTATAATAAATTGGGAAATATGTGAACTGAATTCTTAAATAGAAATAAACTACTGTTTATTATGCTCTTGATTTCTACAGAAATGTTGAAATTAATGTAACTCTGTAGGTCTGTTAAGAAATCAGCCCTAAATATAAGAATTGAGTTGATTTAATTTTGGAGTAGTAAAGCTATGAATAAAAATGTCCCTGAATTTACAATAACTTACGCTATCAGCAGAAAGACACACTTCATTATATACTGTATTATATGTATGTTGTATAGGTAATGCAGTAATCAAATTCTTCATGCCACCCTGGTTCAGATCTTCCTGAAAGTTCTGAAAAGCTTTACAAATATCTCAAGTCTGTGACAAAACCAGAAATAGATCCTACTTTTTCTGAGCCTTAAATGCAAGAGTTTTGTTCTAGTTTTCCAATCTTTCTATTTGTGCACTGAGGTGCTAAACCCTTGGAATAGCAAATAATCTTTTTTAGTGCTGACTAGTGATGCTTTTGTACATAGCTGAAAAGAATAAGCTATATTGCATTTCTTACCAGGTTAGTTACCTACATTAGTGCATTCTAGTGGAAATTATTCCACAGTTATCAGTGTATTAGAATCTACCTTATAATGACACTAGAAAGCAGCAGAAGTCACCTTGATTTCTGAAACGTAGAGAAGCTGACATACTAGCGATAAAAATAACCTTTTATTTTTAGACAGGGAATGATTGATGAAAAATTGATGGAATAAATATGCTACAGTGCAATCAATGAAGGGCTTTTTCCCCCTCTCCCCTGCTGCCAGGAGGACTTCAGTTAATTGTGATTACTGTGCCTAAATCAGCTGGGAAGTCATATTTGGGAAGCAGCAAAAAGAATAATGTTCATCTAGCCAGACAGCTGTAATACTAGGAAAATTCTATCAGTGTATTTTCTTTTCAAACAGTTTTTGAAGTATTCTTTTTAAACAACTGTTTAAAATAACTGTGTAGAATCTAACTTGTGTTTAAAACAACTGTGTAAAATAAAGGAGAAATTTTAAAAAAAAGGCTATGAATGTGTATACTTTCAGGTTGGTCGTGATTCCTCAATACACATTTGGGATACAGAAACAATAAAGCCACTCTCAGTATTAAAGGGCTATCACCAGTATGGTGTTTGTGCTGTTGATTTTTCAGGTAATAAGTATTTATTTATTTATTTACACTTTTCCTTTTCTGTGTGAAAGTACAAAATAATCAGTTCTAGTGAGAAACTGGGGATTCCTTTACACTGAAAATTTTGCATTGAAAATATTCCCCAGCCTTCAATGTCAAATGAGAGCCACTGTTTTAAAATGAACCTTCATTAGAAGGACCTCCTTTGGAATCTTGCACACAGGAAATGCAAGAACAGGTTCTGTCCTGTTTGACAGCTGAGTGAGCACTTCAGAATCTCTTTTGGTTGTACGAGGCAGGTGCACAGATCTGGATTGTTGTGTCTGCTTTTGCAAATGTGTAAGAAGAGTTTTGAGAAAATTCATCAGGTGTGCAGCTTTTTCTTTTTTAAATGAAATCCTGAAGGCCATGTGGGTTGCACACTGATACATTCAGGATTTCCACTCAGGGGGTTGTTCTGGTCAGAAACACAGGCTCTCTCTTCACCTTAAACTAACATAATCAGTTAAATCCCTTGCAATTTTTACACCCCCTACACTGAATTCTTGTACCAATATTAAATTTCCTCTCCTCCACTAGCTTCTTGTAATACTTTAATTTTTTGGATTTACTGGATAAGATCTCTGAACTCACAGTGAAGATGTGTGATCACAAAGATGAATGATTTGTGGCCTGTGATGCTTCTTACTTTTGTTTCTCCTTTTTCAAGATATGAATCTCATTTCTCAAATTCTGGCATGGATATATAGCAATTCCAAAAATGGATACATGTCAGAAAGTCACTGATCTTGAGTGAGCACAAACAGCTTGTTTATTGAAGGTTAATGTGGATTATGTGTCAAAACTTTTCCAAGACTTCATAGTACTACTAAGCTTAAGGGCATTTCACAAATTTCATTGTATGGCTTTCCCATTCAGAAATGAACAGAGATTTTCAGAGTGAACATAAAGTTTTCACAAGAACAGACTGTGGTGAATGTTGTTGTGCAACTATGCCAGCAGCTAATTGAACAAGAGATTTAATATGAACAGAGAGCCTCTACATTCAAATTTGAGACAGGGTCATTTAGTCCTACACTTTATCCAAGTTTAAAAGCAAATGGATGATAAAATATATCTCTAAAAATATCATAAGCTTTTTTATTTGTTTATACATTCTTGTTATATTATTTGTGAAGTTATTACCTTTTTAATATTGTTTCTTATTATTGTAACATAGTTATCTATCTACTCTCTTAAAAATAAATTTATTATTCTAGCGGATGGGAAACGATTGGCTTCTGTTGGAATAGATGACAATCACACTATTGTACTCTGGGATTGGAAGAAAGGAGAAAAGCTTTCAGCAGTAAGGTAGGAATTTAACTGCTTCAAAATCTGTACCTAGATTTACTATCAAATGAAAGGAAAATATATTCATTAAAGAATAAGAGTCTTCTAATTAATTAACAGTTTCTATTGCATAAGTGATGCAGGCAGTAACTTTTATGTCATGTTTTCTGGTTCATCAGACCTTAATTTACTTCTTCTGTGGAAGAAGTAAATTAAGGTCTGATATTCAACAAGAACTTAAAGATCGTGTGTTCAGATCTTTTTCTTCAGAGGTCACACCTTTCTTGGGATAGGAATTTGCAGTTGTTATGCAGAGTTCCTTTTTCTTCAGGGTTCTTTCCTTTTCCCTCCTGAGTCATGACCAGTCTAATCTAACTCTGAAGTCAGCTCTGCTTTGAACAGGAAATTGGACTGAGTAACATGCAAAGGTTAAATATTTCGGAAGTTTCTTTGTGTCTTCACAGATTATTTAATATATGTTTATTAAATAGTTTTAATCTACAATATAGAATCCTATTTCTAATTTTGAGTAATGTTATTTAAACCTTTGACTTTTTTTTTTTCCTAAAGATCTGTTGCTTAAAATTGAGCAGTAGTGTTGGGTGGGTTTTGTCCCATTCTGTCTGGATTCAGTGATTATACTCTGAACAGTGTTCTAGGTAGATTTTAAAAATATTTATTACTCTCTGCAGTACAATTAAAAAAGTTTCAGCTTCCCTTTCATCCATTAAGTCATTATTGCTCTTTAATTTCATTTACTCTCATTTTATTTTTAAATACATGTTGAATTTCTTATCAACTGAAGAATAAAAATTCTGTGTAGATGATGTAGATAAAGAAGGATACTCCCTTCCCAGTTACTTGTCAAAAGCTTGGCTTCTCCGAAGACATTTGTCTGCCTTTCACCTAATTTTTTTTCTTTTGTTTTGTTTCTCCCACCCACACAAAGGATGGGAAGAGATGAAATCTGATCAAAAAAATTGATCAGAATTTTTGAGAGCAGCATCTGTATTTTGAAGATGGCTTTGAGTTTGGAAAGAAACTGTTTCATGCTTTCAGCCACTGGTTCATCAAGTGGTCTGAAAGGACAGAAAAACAAAGATTATTCCCACTTTGGAACAGGGAACAAAAATTAGGGATTGGGCACTCTTCTGCATTTTAAGTAAAGAAAAATAATCTGTAAACATTGCTTTGCATAGATAGCAAACATAGTTGAAAGCTGTTGTTCAAACTGTAGGACTGAAACAGAGAATTAGTTTTATAAAAACATAGTAAGAAATATAAAACACAAGAGGTTTTAATGTTTTTAGAACCAACTGTAATTTCCACCAAAGATGTAATAGCAGCATAAATTTTGTTTTAACAAAACAGAAAAATCAACTAAATGGTGAATGACAAGGGCAGTTTGTTTTCAAAATAAGCAAATTTAAAATAAGATTTGTAACTTTACTCCTTTAAGTGTCATTATGAGCTGTCAAAGATCTAAATGCCATATACCCAAACTAAATGCAAATATATCTTCTTTGGGAAAGAAAATGCCTCCTTGTGCCTCTTTGAAGTAACATCATTACTCACCTGCCTTGGAAACTGAAGGGTAATGAAAATAGAACAGCACTCAGTATTTTGCTTCTTTAGCTTTTTACTTCCTCACTATAAACTATAAGTAATGATTTGAAAGCAAATATTAGCAGTATAGAGCAGGTATACATAAAAATAAAGTGAAAAAAACTCTCCCAAATCTATTAAAAATAATAATAGTTATATTTTATTTAAATTATTTTGCTTTGCATTTCAGGGGAAGCAAAGATAAGATTTTTGTTGTTAAGATTAATCCTTACATGCCTGATAAACTGATTACAGTTGGAATTAAACACATGAAATTCTGGCGGAGAGCAGGTAAGAACACTTCAGAATCAGAGCATTTTCTGTTACTGACAGTATAACTATTGCATTTCTTGCAACAATACGAAGTGTCAGATCCTGAAGGACTTGTGTTATACCACATGAAGGTTCCCTGTTCTGTTTCATACTGTTGTAATGATATAAATCTGTCTTTCTAGCCAGAAGTTACCATGTGCTATAGCTGCCAAATGATTTTAGCTATAAAAGAATTACAAAATTTATATATCTAACATTTCTATTATTCATAGGCTACTATAAGTAAACCTCTAAAATAAAGTTAGAAATCCTCTCACTGAACATCACAAAAAGAGTAGGATGTGAAGATCTAAACTTTATTTTTCTTTCCAGACAATTCATTAGTAATTTCTATAAACTGTGTGTGGCAGATGTTAATTTTCTTGTTTAGATGCAAGTTTACAAATACATTTTGTCTATATAAGTCTATGTGGGTATATGTGCATATTCAAATACAGATTCAAGTAGTAAGTTAAAAGTAAGACTGAGTCTTCTGGGTTTTGTTTTTTTAATTTTTTGGTTTAGTTCTTTTTTTGTTTTTTGTTGGGTTTTTTTTGTTTGGTTGAGTTTTTTTGTGGGTTTTTGGGATGTTTTTTTTTTTTGTTTAGTTGTTTTTTTTATTGTAGAGAAAGTTGACAAATAATAAAATTTATTTTGTGAGATCTCTTCTCAAGCTTATTTTTTTGGGGGAGCATGTGTGGACTAAAATAAAAGGACTTTTTGCTCTGGATATGGTTATATAGTTCTATATTCCAAGCAGATGTCTAATGACTTGTTTTTGGTCTGAACCAGGAGGAGGACTAATTGGGAGAAAGGGCTGCATAGGTGCATTGGGAAGAACTGACACAATGATGTGTGCAGTGTATGGCTGGACAGAAGAGATGGCGTTCTCTGGAACCTCCACGGGGGATGTGTGTATTTGGAGAGATGTGTTTCTCATAAAAACTGTCAAAGCACATGATGGTCCTGTGTTCAGCATGCACGCATTGGAAAAAGTAAATAAACTGCTCATTGCTTTTTTTATGTCTGGACAAAAAAGTCTATGATAAAGCTAAACTTTTCTCAGACTCAGGAAATCCATCCATCATTATTTTCATTAAAGAAAAGCCTTGCGTGGTCCAAACTCAAAATAGTGTTTTATACCTTAGTGCAAAATAGTGTTTATGCGGTCTCTTATTCTAGTTATGTAGCATGCTGTTTCTCAATCCCTTGTGGTCAGTGACATCTTTTTCAGTAATTTTCATAACCTCTTACTAAAGAAATAACAGTAACTGATTTAAGCATCAGAAAGTTCAATGGAATATGTGAGCTTGTGAGAGAGGAAGAAGACCACACTTGTACTATTTTGTGCTGTAATTACTGTCTACCCATAGACAAATTCAATCAGTAGATCATTAAGTACTTTCTCCAGGTTCTTGGCTTCTTTTTAGCCCAAGAAAGCCTTTAAGCATGTGCTTAAATATGGATGAGTGTTCCAGTTAGATTATTTGTGTCTTTAAAGTTGTGTATATGTTGGTTTTGCTAGGTTAGACCAAGTCACTCCACCTCCCAACATCTGCATTTCAGAAAAGCAGCAGTGGACAACACATGTTATTCATCCTGCAAAAGCTGAGTGCTCTGAAGGATAGAACTGATGATTTCAGTATTAACCATACCTGTTGCTTCTTTAAATACCTGTATATAATTTTTAAAGACAGAATGGCACAAATGTTCATATATTTGAAAAATAAAAGCACTAGTCAAATTTCTGCAGTACTAAGTCTGGTTTTGAGTAATGAGAAGAAATTCCAAAGGGATATGGATGCTCAATATCAAAGAAAACACTATAGTATGTTGGTTATCTTATTTTTCTAGGATGGTAGAAGCATCCAGGTTAGAACTTCTAAATCCAGCCTGTGTACATGCACTGTACAGAACTGTGCTGCCTTCATTGGGAGGAGAAATCATTCATTTTGTTGCTCCTGTTCTTTTCATCTCTAACATCTGTAGCTCTGTGCATTGCACTGTTGTATTATAGTCCATTTTCAGTATTGGCAGAAATCACTGAAAAATTAAGGAAACATAATAATCAATTATAACTAGTGATTTTTATTTCTTTCCCCCCAGGGATTTGTCACTGGAGGAAAGGATGGGGTAGTAGCTCTGTGGGATGATACCTTTGAACGCTGTCTCAAAACCTATGCCATCAAAAGAGCTGCTCTGGCTCCCGGATCCAAAGGTAACACAGACTTTATCCTATGTTTTGTTCTATTTTTAAAGTACTTTCTTTCAAATCTTTTTGAAATTGCTTTCCACAGTAAGAGAGAATCCACATCTGACATAATGAATACTAAAATATATTTTTTTAAGCTTTATTGATTCTAAATAAGAAATTTTTTTGTTGGTACAGGAGTCGTGTGTTGTAGGGTCTATTTGCACATTTGGTGGGTGCAGATCATAACATTTAGTTTACAATTAGCCTAAATTAATTGATCTAGCTGTTCTTATCATCCAGGTGTTTTCTTGCTTTGTTTTTTTTTGTATTAAAGTGGCAAGCAAAAAGTCTATTATATTTCTGGTCATGAAATCTCTTACCTGATCTTTCGGAGAAAGAAAGGAATTCAGAACTGTGGTTAGTTTTGTAAGGTATTTGTAGTTAATTTTCTTTAAATGCATATGTCTTTTGAAGTAATTAGAGAACATTTTCATTTCTATTTTTACCTGTTTATACCACTTGTTCTTGATCTTAATGCTAATTTATTGTTCCCTGTATTTTCATTCTGGATAGCTTTTTCTCTTCCATCTCCTTTCCTTAAAATTATGTTTGCTGTGTCCTACAGTACACAATATGATTTTCAATCATGATGAATGTAAATACTCATTAATGAAAACATTGTACTCCAGAGTGTCTCATTCTCATAGCTTGTTTACAAAAAGCTAGAATTGGAGGTACCATAATTGGTAGCAATTGGTGTTATGGTTGATACTTCACGTGCACAGTCAGGCTGATTAAACTTCTTGATGCATTGCTAAATCCTCCCAAATGAATCCAGACATGTTGCTTCATGCAGGAATGTTTTCACTGTTTATTACTGAGTAGATTTTTCTACTGTGAGAATATCATGTGCATAAGCGTGAAAAATCCTCTTTAAGGCATACTTGAGAATCCTATCTTCTAACATTTTAATGTTCTAGGTCTCCTCTTAGAAGATAATCCTTCTATACGTGCCATATCGTTAGGACATGGTCATATTCTAGTGGGCACAAAGAATGGTGAAATACTGGAGGTAGATAAAAGTGGACCAATAACTCTGCTGGTTCAGGTAGGTGTTAAGTATCAGTCAAATATGTCATACCACAAAAATAATTTTATTTTTCAAGTAAAGACTTGTGCAATAAGAAGCACTTTAACTACTAATGAATCACTTTTAGTTAGACTAGACCATTATGACTCCTTAATGAGCAAGACAGAACACAGAATTTCATTACTAGTTTGGGCAATGAGTTCATCCTTCCAAACAGACCAAGATCACAGATCTGTTTTGAAAAAATAAGAAAAGTGTATGAAATAGTGGGTCCTCCTCCAAATTCCTTATTAACTTCTCCTGAGTACTAATTACTCTTATTTTTAAAAGTTGTCTCCTTGGCATTTGTTTTGAGAATTTACTTGTAATTATGTAAAAAAGTTTTGCCATACCAAACTGCATTTTTTTAAGCTTGACTACAAAACAGATTTTCACATTGCATCAACATAGTATTTTCTTTCATAGTTAAGTAAAAATCTCTGGATTCTCTCCTTTCTGAGTGGCCAGTGCAGTACATGTAGAACTGTATTTGTTAGAAGAAAATATTAGAACCTAAGGTAAAGAAAAAACCTAGTTCATAGAATAGTTTGGGTTGGAAGGGACCTTTAAAGGTCATCTTGTCCAAACCCCCTGCAGTAATCAAGAACATCTTCAAACAGATCACACTATTCAGAGCTCCATCCAACCTGACCTTGGATGTTTCTGGGGATGGGGCATCTGCAACATCTCTGGGCAAGCTCTCCCAGTGTTTTACTGCCCTTGTCATACAAAATTTCTTTCTTCTATCTAGTCTGAATCTACCCTCTTTTACCGTAAACCCAATACCCTTGTCCTGTCACTACAAGCCTTACTAAAAAACGTCCCCCTATTCCTCATAAGCCCCCTTTAAGTACTGAGAGGCTGCAACAAGGCCTCCCTGAAGCCTTCTCTTCTCCAGACTGAGCACCCCCTCCTCTCTCAGCCTGACTTCGTAGGAGAGATGTACCAGCCTTTCTGTGGCCCTCTTCTGGACCCATCCCAACAGGTCCACGTTCTCTTGTGCTGAGGACTCCAGCGACAGACACAGTACTGGAGTCTGACCAGAGTGGAATAGAGGGACAGAACCACCTCCCTTGACCTGCTGGTCATGTTTCTTTTGATGCAGCCCAGGATGCAGTTTGCTTTCTGGGTTGCAAGTGCACGTTGCCAGTTTGTTGTCCACCAAAACCTCCAAGTTCTCTTCAGGGCTGCTCTAAGTCTGTTCTCTGCCCAGCCTGTCTGTGCTTGGGATTGCCCTGACCCACATGCAGGACCTTGCACTTGTTGAGCTTCATTGCATGGTTCCACCTGCCAGGCCTGTCCAGGTCCCTCTGGACAGATCCTCCCCTCCCTCCCTGCAGCGAGTTGAGCACACCACTTGGTGTAGTGTCACCTGCCAACATGCTGAGGGTGCCCTCAGTCCCACTGTCCTTGCCAATGGCATACATGTGTGTGAGGATCCTTTTGCAGAAGTTTTCTGTAGAACAAATTATTACAATTTTGCACAAGTAGCAGAGTGAATTTTTTCAGGCGTTCTGTGTTTTTATTCAGATATTTATTATCTTCTAAATAATGCACTTTTTTAAAATTATTTTTTATTTTTACTTTCTTAAATGTATTGTTTAATATTTAAATTTAAAATAAAATTTGATTAATTGTATTTTTTCAGGGTCACATGGAGGGGGAAGTTTGGGGTCTAGCTACTCATCCTCATTTACCTATTTGTGCCACTGTAAGTGATGACAAAACCTTAAGAATATGGGATTTATCTCCCAGCCATTGTATGTTAGCTGTTCGCAAATTGAAAAAGGGTAAGATGCTTAGTATGAAAAAATATTTACTGATGCAATTGACATTTACAAGCATTATGAATCTTTTGAAAGCAGGACTTGAAAGCAGAATAAATTACTTTCTTTGCTCAAATTATTTTATCAATGCTATGTTCATGAGTTATGTAGCCCTTAAGGTAATGAATCTGTACAAAAAATTGCATAGTACTGTTCTGAAGATTATTTGCAATTGTAACTTATTTAAGTCAGTGAATTAATAATAAAAGTTGAGTCTATTACGTAAATGCTATGTTGCTTATAATATTACAAGGCTTTTTTGAGACTTTGTATCTAGAAATTTTTAGAAGAAATCTTAAGAAATGTTGACATTTTCTTCTTTGTGAGTGCTTGAAGGATCCAGAATGTCAAGGAAAGAGATGTCATAAAATTTTTACTTACTGTTTAGGATATAATTAAATCTATTTTGACAAATGGAAAATCTATTTTAAGTGACATCAAATAAGGTGATTTGTTAAGGATTAGATGAGACTGGCCCTGACAAGCTTCTAATGCTGTATATGCTTTGCTAGATAAAGGAATACAGTAGGCTTTATCTGTTTGGCATTCAGCAATGCAGTTTGATTCAAACATAATGGGAAGCTTAATTGAAGATGATCTAGACTGACAAAGTAAATGTAGATGCTCACACAAGCAGGGATTAAACAAGAAAATTCCTAGCTGGTGAACTCTGCTCAAGTCCTAAAGCTGATATTTCTTAATATTTTTAAGAGTATTTTTGCTGAAAATCTTCTCTGATGACTATTTGCTGATGAGACACATTTTGAGATGCTTTGGCAATCTTAAAAGTTCCTGTGTACTGTCCAGAAAAAATGGATACTTCTGCAAACTGAGTAATGGAATTGAAATAATATTAATGATAAAGGGCAAGACCCAGTGACTGTAAGAAGAATGTCTGTGTAGGTCAGGAGTAACTTAAAGAGAAGAAGGCTCAGGATGTTGATGAGTGCAGGGTGACAATTACATGTGATAGTGAGGTATTTTTCCCAAGACATATAGCAGTGTTCATGTAAATTACAAGACAAAAATCAGGATATTTTTGGCGTGCTTTTCCCATCTGTGTTCAGCTGAATGCAATTAAACTAAAAGTTGGGAATGGAGAAAGGAACTACAGGATAATGAACGCAAAGTCTTGTGGTGAAGCCATCTAAGTAAAGGATTGCTGTCTGCAAGTTAATCAGAGGAACAAATAGTAGGGGAAAATATTTATATTAAGAGAAAGGTCTGGCATGAAAATAAAACTATGTAAGTTGACCATATATAAATTTAAATTGGGAACTATACTGTTTTTCAAACAACACTTGGCATATTTATTGGAAGGATTCTATAGCTTAATGTCTCATTGTTTGTGATAGCAAATAACTGAATTCAGTGAACCCATAGGTTCTTTTCCAGCTGTGTTCTCCTATCAGAGCAAATGGGAACAAGCAGGCAGCACCAGATACAGAGAAGGAGGTCAAGTTAAAAATATACAGACAATAGTGATTAATTTGTATTACTAATGTAGAACAGATGTCAATTAATATGCAAATTCTGAGATAATGGGCCTGCGTACCTATTCGTATGCTATCACAGCTTGGAAATCATTTTGGTGGCATCTGGAAAACTTCCTTAGAAGTTTTATAGTATAAGAATAGCTTTCCTTTGCTAATGGAAAAATAGATCTGATAGAAGGATAATGCACTGTAAATGTATCTGAATGCAATTTTTTTATTTCTCATAGGAGGCAGATGTTGCTGCTTTTCTCCTGATGGAAAAGCATTAGCTGTTGGTCTCAATGATGGAAGTTTTTTGATAGTTAATGCAGATACTCTGGAGGATTTGGTCTCTTTCCAGCACAGGAAAGATGTTATTTCAGAAATCAGATTTTCTCCTGGTAAGTGATTTCTTTTTAGATTTTTTTAGATGCAAATTTTAGTATCAAGGCTGTTCAAGTAAGGCTTATCACATTTAAAAGATAAAAGTTAAGATTTTTAGTACTTTTAGATGTAAAAAATTGGCCAGCAAAACTAATACTAACATTTTGAAAGACCATGGTGTAAAGTCCTATGTTGCTTGTTTAAGGATGAGATTATTGGAATAAATTTGCTTAGAGTAACCTCCTGAATATTGCAGTCAGTTTTAAATCATGAACATCCAGCAGCTCCCTAGGGTTCCACTTTATGAGCTGGATAATTTTGGCACATCACTGAAGTTACTGGTAGCTAATAAGAGCACTTGAAACCGATGTGCCAGAAACTTCTGCCAACTTTTTTTTCTTATTTTTCCCCCATTAGCACTCCCAGTGAGGCTATGTTTTTTTCCAACATCATAACAAATATTTTAGGAACCCAAAATGTGCAGCCTGCTTCAGTTAAAATACTCATCTGTTGGAGAAATTTGATGCAAATAACTGATAGCAATTCTCATACAACATTGCTTTCTGGTTCCCTAAGCCTTACCATTCTCTGAATGCTATAAATGATTAAAATTTTGGCAAATGGTTTTTATTGTTTGAAACTGTAATGATATCATAGTTGTATGTTTCATGCTGATTATGTGATATGAAAATCAGTTTTTTGGGGAATATGTATAAATTAGCAAGCTGATGTCAAAGAATTCAAAGATGCATATAGCTAAATTCCAGAATTTACATGTGTTTAATATGCAGAGCATTTTGAAAATGTTTTGTGTTTGTTCTGATGTGTTTTAGGGGCTGGAAAGTACTTAGCTGTAGCATCCTGTGACAACTTTGTAGATATTTACAATGTAATGAGCAGTAAAAGAGTAGGAATCTGCAAGGGAGCCTCCAGCTATATCACGCACATGGACTGGGACATAAGAGGTAAGCAGCATTCATTGTAAAAATGTACTGGAAGATTGATGACATTATAGACTAATAAAGTACATGTATAGTATGGATTTGTGGTGTCACTGACAGATTTGATTCTTCAGCTTACAAATATGCTCTCACAGCATCTGAATAAATATTAAGCCCATGATTTTTACTGTCAAATGCATATTTAGAATTTGTGTGATTTGAAGTAAAATGGTTTGTCTCTATAGATTGGTTTGTTTGGATTTTTAAAAAAATCTTTCCTGTTTATCATTTGACTTCACAAGGGCAGTTAGTGATGGAACAAGGGGGAAGGGCCTTAAGCTGAAGGAGGATATCTTTAGATTAGATATTAGGAAGAAATTCTTTATTATAAGTGTGGGGAGGCACTGGAAAGGGCTGCTCAGAGAAGCTGTGAATGTCCCATCTCTGAAGGTGGTCAAGTCTGGGCTGGATGGGGCTCTGAGCAGCTTGCTCTCATGGCAGGGGTTTGAACTAGATGGTTTCTAAGGTCCTTTCCAACCCCAAACATTCTATGATTCTAAGTTTCTAATGCTTTAATTATATACTGTACAATGTGGTAGTATCTGTAGCTCAGGAATACATATTCTTGTTGTCACACATAGCAGAATGACCAGATTTCCTCTGTTCCAGGGAGAACAGAGTTCCATTATTATATGGAATTATGTTCCATAATTAATATGTGTTTAATTAAAATACTAAATTTAGTCCTGTTTCATTAAAAAGCAAGGCTGTGCAATTATGCAATCTATTTGTTCATGTTCTTATTCTTCTACATAATCAATTTTGAAACAGTCTGATTTATATTGGAAGGATGTTCTAAGTTAGCTTCCTTTGAGAATTTTGAAAAGGAAGAGGACAGAAACAGTACTGAGATTTTCCCTCAAAAATGAAGTAGTAAAGGGTGTAAAGAAGCCTTCTCCTAGGGATCAGCCAAGATCACCTCTGTCCCAAGAGCACACACATCAATAGCCAGTTATCATAAACAAGCTTTGAATTACACCCAGTACATTTTGTCTACTATCTGATGGGACAGTCATAATAAGGAGGGAAAAGTAATGAATTAATACAGTTTTCAAAGAGAGGAGAAAGGGTTGTGAATTTAAGGGGTCAAAGGACTTAGATCTCTTTAGAAGACCATACTTCCAGATCCGTTATTTATGTATTCAGCTTTTTCCAATAGAAGCAAATAATTGATGCAATGCTGTTAGCAATAAAAACTTCAAACTAACCTTTCTTTTTTCCTTCTGAAAAATGGAATCTTCTATGTTAACATACAATGTGTATGTCATATGTTTTACAGGAAAACTTTTGCAAGTCAACACTGGTGCTAAAGAGCAGTTGTTTTTTGAAGCCCCTCGGGGAAAAAAACAGACTATTCCAAGTTTGGAGGTGAGGAACTGTACTGCTTTCTGAATTTGTTTGTTAAATTAGAGTTATGATACAGTCGTCTATACTACCTAAGAAGGAATGATGTATAAACCTATAATTTTAAACTTTTTAAATAATAAAATATTTTTTTTTCTTTTATTAAGAGAAATAGACATTTGACTGATTTAGTCATGAAAATCTCACTAGAATTCTATGTGTCTTTTCTGGTACTTAAACACCTTTGAAAACTTATTGCAGATTACTTAGCCCTCACCTTGCTGTGAAAAACCTCATGTTTGCCTTTATATAGCAGAGTTGTTCAGTTTACATAATACATATAGGCAAGAGTAGTTTATTGCAGATATAATTTTGTTTTCTCAGGTATAGAGCAGTGTCATAGGGCAGAGAACAAAAATGGGTAATTTCCAAATGATATTTTCCATAGTACTGAAAGGCAGTATTGGAAAATATAACTTGTTTTCTTTACCCTGAAAGGGTAGCTAAGGTAAAAATTCTCAAAATACTTCTTTAAGTTTTGGAATTGAAAGTTCATACAAGTAAATTTACAGGTCTCAAATAAAATTCTGAATGGTAAAAAAATAAGTGATTAATACATTAAAATACTATCTTTTAGATGTATCTTTCAGTGCAAGGACTTTTTCTTGAAATTGAATATGGAAGAAAAATGCCTAAGAAGTATGCTATGTCTCAAATGGGTTGTTTTTGTAGGTAGAAAAGATTGGCTGGGCATCATGGACAAGTGTTTTGGGCTCTTGCTGTGAAGGGATCTGGCCAATAATTGGTGAAGTCACAGATGTAACTGCTTCATGCCTCACTAGTGATAGTAAAGTATTGGCCACAGGAGATGATTTTGGATTTGTGAAATTGTTTCGATACCCTGCTAAAGTAAGTAATTTTCAGCTGTTTACAGAAAATATTTATTAATAAATCTACCTTCTCAAAGCTGTGAAAATACATCACTCAGAAGAAAATAATGCATTTATATTTTTCTCATTTTGATCAAAGAAAGGATTTAGTATTACACTGCAGTAATACTGCAAATAATGTAGTTTGCAGAGCATTAAACTTTCAAGGAGTAAGAATGATCATTCCAGGTCAGACTGTAGAGCCCTCTCATGCAGTGTCCCTGCTGCTGACTGTGGCAAATTAATAGAAAGAACATTAAGAATGAGAATGCTTTGGAAGACAATGAAACATGTCTTTCTCACCTAGATTTAATTCATGATTTTAAGGACCTTCATTCTGCCCAATATTAGTAATTTTTTTCCTAAGATGAAGACCTTTAATATTATTTAATCACGCATCATAGAAAAGCCATTCCAGAAGCACATGCTATTTTTCCTGCTCTTCAAGTACCTCTAGTTTTCCTGTATATTTGGTAGTAAATGTGTCTTCAATTTTGAAATGTTCCCATGTTAAGGATGTGCACAAGTACTGACTCAAAATATTCTGTGAGAAGTTTATTCCAACTCAGTTAGATTATTGTCTTTCTTAGGAAAAGCTATCCAGTGTTTATTGCTGGAATCTGTTTATAAACTAAAGTTCTTTCATGCTTGATATAAAGACAAGATTAACATTTCATGAAGTTGCTATAGGAAGGGCACTTGGCAAATCGTGTTACAATCATATGAAATACAGAACAGCTGAAGCATGAGCTGTAAAGAACATGATGTCATTGTCCATTGGCAACTCATTTCAGTTTTGTCTAGCAGACTGCAGGAATTTGATTTTTGCCTTTTTTCCCCTCCTTAGGGAAAGTTTGGGAAGTTTAAGAGGTATGTTGCTCACAGTACCCATGTGACAAATGTCCGCTGGACGTACGATGACAGTTTGTTGGTCACTGTTGGAGGAGCAGACACCTCCTTAATGCTGTGGACTTATGAGATGGAAGGACATCGGGATAGCAGGCAGTGTGACAGTGAGGAGTCTGATCTAGATTCTGAAGAAGATGGAGGTCAGTAATAATTTATACAACTAGCTGGATTATGCTATTTCAAGAAGATTTTATTAATGGAAAACTACGAATTTAGAAATAATTTATGGATTTTTTTTCTATCTTAAGTAGCAAATACTCCTCAAAAATGTTAAATAAAATTTGGTTTTGGGGAAAGGACTGCTGTGAAGATAATAATGAAGTGTTTGAGTTACTGCTTTGAGTCAGAGTACATAAACAGACTCTTGATATCTTTTAAATGAAAAATATTAGGTATCAATTATACCTAGCTAAATCTATATTTAAAATAGAATCATCACGGTTTACATTTGGTCACTAATTCTAAAGAAATGATATTGAAATCTGTATAATGTGAGATCATACTTATCTTGATGCAATGGCATCTACTTCCATAACATGGAAGCATAGCTGATTGAAGTAGACTGATGTTTATACATCTAATTCAAGGACACAGCATCAGTGGTTACAAAGTGTTAATTCTATCTTGCAGCATTAACTTCTTCTGCTTTTTCCATACTTACGTTTTCTTTTTCACATTATAATTCAAAGGGTTTATGAGCCTCCAGGCTTGTTTTGTCTTCTCCCAAGTGCAGTTTTTCCTCCTTGTCAATTCCTCAGTGTTCAAGCATTTTTAAACTATCACTGCTACTCATTAAATAGTTCTGTGTAATAAATTAACTTCAGGTGTCACTTAAGCATGCTAAATTACCAAAGAAATACATTAAATATTGGAGACATATTAAACATTTATTGGAAAATGATTTTTAATCACCGTCTCTCTTAAAAGTACTGAAGAGTACATTCACAAAGTAAATTAATTGCCTATAGGGGGACTCGTCAGCTTTAACTTTCTTAGTCAAAAGTTGCAATCTTCAAAGTTTCTGTTCAACCTCTGCTTGAGACCTGCTATAACATCTTAGCCCTATAATCTTCCCTAGGCTCAGCTGCTTTACACAGAACCCTCTTAAGCTGTATGTTCAAAAGTACTCTAAAAGAGAGCCAGGTCCGTGAAGATTTACAGGAAAAGACATTGACGTCTTTATCCACAGAAGTTTCTCTTGGTCAGGTCCTGTTAATTTCAGAGTTAAGAACTATTCACATTGTTGGCATTAGTAGTCTCTATCTTTGAAAAAACAAAATAATGGAGAGTAAGTAACAAACCTGTCACAACTTATCTTTTCCCACATATTTATTTTACTATAATAAACATCATCTTGATGTGCCTTGCTGTCCCTAAGCACTGTGTAGGAACCTTGTGCAGACCTATAAATTCCATAGTAATGGATGGGTCCTGGAACCAAGGACAACCAGGAGCTGAATCTTACAGGTCTTAAGAGCAGGTGTCAGGTAGCGAGGTTCTTTTTTAGAGATTGTGGTTATAGCCAACCAAGCAGAATTGGGGTAGCTTTTAAAGCCCCTTGACTCTTTAATAATTTTTTTTTTCCTCAAAGGTATTGTAGGGAAATCTTTTTTTTACTGTTTTTTATTAACAGTGTTTGTTATTCCCAGCTACTTTCTTCCTGTTGTGTATTTATGTTACTAATAATCCATGCTATAATTGCTTTTGTAATTTAGTACATTGCTGAAATCTGTACAGTTTAAGATTATATTGTTGTTCTTGTACCTTATTTTGGTTTGATACTCTTCCCTCTGGTTTTGTTAGGTTATGACAGTGATGTGACAAGGGAAAATGAAATTAATTACACCATCAAAGCCTTATCAACAAACATTAGACCAATGTTTGGAATTAAGCCTCATCTGCAACAAAAGGAGCCAACCTTAGATGAAAGGTAATTACTAAATTACAATTCTAGAAATCAACCAAGAAAAGATAATAGTACAACAAAATTATATTGGAATATATAATTCTTAACTTAAAAGGGTATGATAAAAATAAACAATTCTTTGAAGAAAAAAAGAAAGGTGACCCAAAGGACTAGAATGTATCTATTTTCAGAGAGCACAAAAGGCTACAAACTGTGTTTGCATATCTTTATGTTTGGGGAGTTCCTTGAGATGATTGAATTATTTGCTGCTGTTTAACAGTACGTTTTTTGGAAACTGAACTACTGACTGGTAGTTAGCAATGGCATTATGGGCATGAGCCTGTACGATTGATTTAGTGAAGGACAGCTCTCTATTTTTTGGTCCTTCCAACAAACTGCTCTGATGAATTTAATTCTAATTGCTTCTTGCATTGCTTCAGTCTCCACATAATTTCTACCTTTCTTTGACAAATTTTATCCACAGTGGTTCTGCAGTTTTTGTTAATGAATCTTGGAAAATGAAGTTGGCTGCTTTGCAGTGTTAGTTTTATATCTTTGTTCACTATTGTGTGCTTTAGAAGAGAATGGGATGGGGAGCAGACTATAATAAACTCAGAATATAAAGTAGATGAAAAAGAACAAAAACAATTTATAACCTCTAGAATATTAGCTGTTGTAGAATCTGCAGCTGAGCACTGGACCCTGGAAGTTGTTTGTTATCCATAAAATAGATGTGGACTGTATTTGTGGGGAAAAAGGCAGGAGAGATTCCTAATACAGCAATTGGGGAACGCTAATACTGAAGAGAGGGGGGAAGCAAGGAAAGCAGGAGGATGTAAAAGGGTGTAAGGATGTGGTGAAATAGGGGAGTAGAAAGTTCTGCAGGAATGCGAGGAGTTCTGGGGCAATGCTCAAGCCTCGTTCCACAGTGAAGCTGGACAGGTCTGTGATACTCTTGTTGGGAAATGCAGCATGACTTTTGTAGGAGTTTCGTATCATCTTTTGGTTCTAAGTTGTGTGCTGTAGGAGAGAGTGAATAAAGCCTGTGTATAAAGCTGTGGTTCCCTGTCTTGCATTTATGAGAGGTGGTCTTTCTCTTTTTTAATGTGATGTATTTGATGTGGAAATCAAAAAGAAATAATGTGCAAGGTATGAAAACTTTGATTTAATATTTTTTTTCTTTTAATGAAACTGTAAACCTCTTGTGTTTCTATCAATAACTGTTTCTGGAAATTGAGTGACCTGTGTTTTTCAGTTTCAGATAAATTACTAAAAATTAATTCTGTAGTAAGGTAATTAAATTGTGACTCAGAATGCAAAAAAAGATCATGAAAGAATTCCATTATCTGCATTGTTGAAAAGTTTGGGGCCCTAAGACTTGAAAGAAATTTTTTTTTGTGAAGAATAAAACCAGAGTATGGTTACTGTATGTATTTTAACTTCTGTTCTGATGTTAGTATTGTGTAAGATTGGTAAATGTTTTAGTCTACTGTCATAGATACTAATTTTGATTTTCTATTAATTCTTTATTTTTGCTTCCTATGAAGGCAGGGGGTAGTAAGGTAAGTTCATGTACATGAAGTCCAGGATTAAATGCATTTTAATAACTTAAGCTGCATGGGAAAGTAGTTACAATTTGCAAAAGGAGTGAAGTTAGCTCTTTAATAGTAAAGAGTAGCTTGTTAATGGGTAGAAAAGGGTTAAGGGACAAAACATAAGTGCAGTTCTAACTTTGAGTTGACATGAGTGAACACTGGAGTATTTGGGAGGAGGTGATCAAACCTCATCCTCCTTTCCTCAATATTTTGGAGTGGCTAAGGAGCAGCTTGACTTCATGTCTGAGAGCTTGCCTAAGTGCTTGCAGCATCAGGCTGGAGCCACGAAAGCTTCGTGGGTGAAGGGAGCATTCCTGCCTTGGCTGCAGCATTTGCCAGCGCACCTGTGCTGCTCGAGGATCTGAGCTGCTGCTCCACGTCGTGTTCACTTGGGAGCCCCTAGGGTAGGTGCCTGCATTAGGTTATGAACTTCTGCACCTGCTCTATTTAGAATATATACATATGCAAAAACCTGCTGTGAAATTTGCAGCACGACAAATCCTCTGGCCAACCTGCAGACTTGCAGACTGAGCTGCCCCTGTGGACTCAAGGTCTCATTCAGATTCAGTTGGTCTAAGGTTTGTTTGCAGCATTAAACACCAGCTCTACTAAAAAAATACTATTCTCTAGCAGTGAAATTACCATGCTTTATCATTGAAATTGGAATACTTACTTTAACTTTTATGGGAAACACAGAATGGCACTGCTGTGAGGCAGCACTTTGGTCTGTAATTTGAATTATTTATAATTTCTGAATAATAATGTTTATAGAAAATATTTTTATGTGAAAAGATGTGTACTGTGTGTGTAATTTGGTTGTGTAATAGCATTATGGCAGCACAAAATACATTTGAAAATGGTTTCTATCCTTTACTAAGAATTCTTTCCTAGTACATTTTTGTGCTAGATAAATTACTCAGAAAAAAAGTCTATCATGGTTGAGTTTGAAAATGCTTCTGACTCAGCTACTCCCTGAACTGTGCGGCACTGAAAGTTGGGAGATGCCTCTGGAGTCTAATGCTCCATTCTTATTCTGTTCTTACACTCCCTGCAGCTGGCTATTTGTGGCTGTGAAAGGGGCAGTGCTGTGATTAATGTACCTTCCAGACAAATGGCTGTACCAAGAGATCTCAAAATTAAACAACCAGGAGCTTCAGTAAAATTTTATCATCATCAGTTTTAAAGATTTGCAAGCAGATAAAACCATTACTTATTCCATGTGCTGAGATATCTTGCATAAAAAGACCCCTGCAGCTTATATATTTTGAAAATTCCTTTGGTGTTCTTCATACATTCCCAGATATAACTCACAACCAGGTGTTGTGGCAAAACTGACTCTGATTAAATTAATTTATTAATTAATTTTATTCTTGAGCATTTTTTGTGTGTATAGTCACATATTGACAGATGCAAAAATAGATAGCTTATTTTAGATCCTTATGTATTCAAAATGGGAAACAACCTGAAAAGTATTTACAAACTAGTCCTTTATAGGTTGACAAGGGAAGAATTTTTTTTGTATTCAATACACAGAGTAAATAAATCTGAATGGTGTTTCCAGTGAAATGAGAGAGGAAAGGAGTTATTGAAATGAAACATTTTTAATCCAAAGCTCACAACTATCTCCTTGTAATTGCCACTGAAGGAGAAATTCTGAGATTTAATACAGACATCTTCCGTATATATTTTGGATAAATGAACAGAATGCAATTCCACTTTTGTTTGCCAGTCTAGTGACTTGTGATATGAATATAAATAATACAAATTCCAGAGCTCTTTTTGTAAAAAATCATCTTTATTTTCTTTCATTTTGTAAACTTGTGTGATTTGGGAGAGGGGGGAAGCCAGGAATAAAAATGAAAAGGGAAAAATAGCAAGTGACTTTACACCAGCAGCTTCTTCTCTCTGTTTACCATATTTGTAGAACAAATTAAATTACAGAATTTTTTAAATTTAACGTTAACTTAAAAAAAACCCCGGTTTTAAAAAATAGGGGTTTTTTAAGCCAGCTTTTTTGTCCATTGGAATGTACACTTGTGCAGAGCATTAACCTTGGGACTGAAAATCCTGACATTTCAGAAGTCATTCTTTCCAATCCGAAATTTAGTTATTATTAGTTACGTATTTTGCAAACTGTAGACTGGAACAATATGATGGAAAAGAATGGTCTCCCTTTACTAGTTGGAGGTAATTATTTTTTCCTCTCAGAGGTGAGCTAAAACCCATGCTTTGAAGAAATGAAAAAGCCAGTTACTGAAGAATAAAGGCTTATCAAATAATCTCAATTTTTAATGCAAGAAAAAAATCTCTTCACTTTGCAACTAAAACCGAAATGTCTAGAGAAATGATTGCATGGCCCAGTGATGAGGGCTGGAAGATTTGCATTTGGTTTATGATCTGTGTAGATTGGTTTTATCAACAGAATCCAAGTAGTCCTTGCTTTGTTGTGAAAAAATATCTGGAGGTATTTGAATTTTGTACTCCTTGAAGAATTGCATGCTATTGACTGCAATATTAGGAAATAATCTGTACATGCCTGTATGCTATAATTATTAATAATCGGTTTTGGTTAGACAAATTATATAGCCAAAATATAGGAGTATTTAATCATAAATGACTGAGGAAACCTATCCAGTGCAAAGTATCTTCAATCAACATAAACTGAATTAAGTAGTCATGAAAAAATAGTATATATCAGTACCCCACACATTCTGATTAGCTGAGATAATTTTATTTTACTATAAATGAATGTATTTTTGTGACTGAACTTGAACATCTCTATTTAATAGTGAGTTGACTGTTCCATCCATCAGCTTATTTCAGGAAGTTAAACCTGCACAACTTGTTTTGAATTAGTCAGGTGTTGTGTTTGCTGACTCTAGACACTTGGTATAGTTCAGAGGATTTTGGTTCTGCTTCTGCTTTTTTTCTCTGTTTACAGTAGAGTTATTCCAAGGAATTATATTCTCATGCCAACGTGTGTTCATAATTCCCATTTAAGTGAATGGGAGTTTTCTCTACAAATAATAGATTTATATAGTCTATGAAGTGAATAATGCCCTTATAAAAAGAATTATACAAACCAGGAAGTCAGCAATAATTACCTATATGGATAATTCACTGGCACATAAATTTTAGCCAAACTTGTATAAGTAATCCTTTTCTCTTTCCTGTCTGCTGCTGAAAAGAGGTTCCAGGTAATGCTTTTATTTTCTTATCTAGCCCATCTTTTACTGCCACCTCCCATTTATTTCCCTTAAAAGCCATCTGTCATTTTGGGTGCCATACCATGCACCTATCACTCTTCAGAATATTGCTGTATGAAAAACCTGAAATTTAAATATATTCATTGTAGTTCTGTTTCATACAATAAGCTAGATAGTTTTACCTACCATGAACTCAAATTCCATGAACTATTATACTTTCCTATGTTTCACAAGTAGTATTTTTCAGTAATATTTATAAAAATATAAAGATTAGCCCTCTTTCCAGCCCCCTAGTAGAAAGCTGTTTTACATGTGATGATTTGACAGTCTCGCCTGACATGTCAAGGTGTATATGCTACTAAATTATTTAAGCATTAGATTCCCTGCATCTGCATTAATGAGTATAAACTGGCAACTGCTGCTCATAGGACACATGAAAATAATTATAAGTCATTTTTGTCAAGAAGTAGTATTTTGAAACTATCAGCCTTCATTATCTTCTAATGGAAATCAGACCTCTGTGAAGTGTAACAAATGACTTTGAAGAACTTGCCAAGGGTAAATGGAAAGAAGTCCTCCGTACTTTTAAAATTCATTTTATACTTTATGCTTGCCTACCTTTTGGGGAGGGCAGTGCAGGACACTTCATGCTGAAGAGTAGTGCAAAATCAGTTGCTAAGTTCTCTGCAAGTCCCACTAAGTATAAAGGGCAACTTTGGTGCCCCACACAGGAAGGGACTTTTTCTTCTGTACCAACAATTGTAATTTGCTCTATGAAATTGTGCCCCAAATAATACTTGTATTTTTAAATCAGAAATAAATATTGTAAATCACACTGTTATAAGTTACCACAGATCTCAAAGAATCGGTGGTGATTTTACATATAACAGAAAATCATTCCTTGTTCCGTTAGTAACTTTAGATACTCAGTAACAATAAGGAAAATATGGAATGAAATACATCATACAAAAATGGGTAGTAAATATTTAAGCTATGTCTAAAACTGTGAACATGGTATTTTTTTTGTTTCAGAAACTGCTTCAAAATGCCTGTACTCAATTTTTCTGGTATCATAGCAAGAAATATTAAAATATATATACCAAATCTATTTTAATGTTGAAAATAAAGTGCCAATATTGAGGTATTTATCTCCCTTATGATAGATGGCTGGAACTCTCCTTCCCCATGCTAAAACTGACCCTATCCATACGTGAATTCACCCCAACATGTCCTTCCCATCTTTTCCACACAGTTTTTGAGCATGCAGTCAGTTCTGCATGCAGGTGTATGACCACTGTGTGTTGTATATGCCATTAGTCACTTTGCTGCACATTACACAGCAAATCTAAAATATTTTCAGCTTTCACACCTTTAGAAAAGGACTTTGAAAATGTATTCTCATATCCTTCAGCACTCCTGTTTTTAAATGCTCAAGTAGTTATCTTGAAACTTAATTGAGAAGAAAATGCATGCATACTTATAATTTCCAGTTCCACTGCTCTGGATCAATATAGAATTAGTCTTTCCTGGACAGACAGATAAATTGTTTATGTGACCTGTGAGATAATGCAGCTGAGTAAAACTGTTCAAGTTTTCCTGACCAATGTACATTCACTTTATTCTGTTGCATGGTAATGGACAGATGTGAATGTACTCTAATGATTACTTAAGGATGATATCAACCTGTATTTGTATCTGAAGAGCCTTTAAGTACAGATGATCTTCTCAAGCAGTTGTAAAACGTGAGATTGTTTTGCCTCTTCTCCAATTTATCTATCTCAAATCTATCACAAGGGATTTACAGACAGCGAATGTTATAAAAATGCTGTGTTCTAGAACCAAGCAGCAGAGAAATATTCAGTTCCAGTAACATAAACCTCTGTGTCCTTTCAGTTTTTACTGCTTTCTTCAAATATGTTCTGCTATATTTAATTTTTCTCCTTTTTTTTCCCCTCCAACTCATTTTTCCCTCTGTGTTACATGGACATAAGTGAATTAGGACCAGGGTAGGAGAGGAGGAAAGAGATGAGGTTTGAGTGCTCTGGGTCAAATATGAGGCTGACAAGTGGAAGAAGGGCTTTTTATGCTGTGTTTTGGTAATTTCTAGAGGAACAGTAATGAGACTGTTGCAGAGTTTTCAATGACAAATCTGAAATTAAAATTTTAAAATCTTTTGAAGCATTCTGGAGTGAGCTGTTTTGCACTAAAATTAGGCAGAGAAAAGGAGGTAAATCTAAGAAAATAATATTTTATTTGAATAACTGAAAAAATACTTTTCACCTGTCGTTCAAAATACACAGTGTACAAACAAATCATATTCTATCATTCTGAGAAGAGACAGTCATTATTTTGAATCAAAGTCATTACTCAAGAGCAGAGATGAGAATAGAAATATTTCATACTAAAAAAGAATATGAAAGAGGCCTCTTGCTTCATGTTTGATATTAGTTTATTACACTGCATACTGGATTAAATCATCTGGATATCACTGAATTTGTACATAGAATTTATTTTTAATTTAATTGTTCCTCTTAAAGATCAAGCTTAAATCACAGCCACAAGTGCTGTATCTATAGAATCAATAATCAATGCTCCTGCAAATTACTAGGAATAGTTGCATAAATTTAATAAATAAAGCTTATTTTTTGTGTGTTTCTTTGTATAGGTACAGTTGAATGTAATGTGAAAGATGTTATGGATATTTGTTAAACATATCTAATTGATATTTCTAATTAAATCTGGGCTATTCAGAACAGTGGAACATAAGTTATGCAGCATGGTCTTGGTTTACTTCCACGTAAGCTTTGATCAGTATCTCATTTCAGTTATGTAACAGTGAATGGGCAGGTGCATCTGCTGTTATTTAGAAACTATTACAAAAGTAGGAGAAGTTAGAGGTCTGCTGCAGGCCATGTGGGCAGAGGCATCATTAGATTAATCAGAGAAGCCTCTAATCAGCAAAACAGAAATCTAATCAGCTGCAGAGAAATGAAAGTACCTTGAAAACATAGCTGGAAAAAGTGAAGAATATTATTTTAAAAGTGGTCAGTCATTTTAAAAGAAGCTTTTGCATTAACCCCATGGACTGTGGAAGAATTAGAAAACCTAGCATATTAAACAAAGGATTTTTAGGTTTTGTCCTTCTCCTTTGACAGAGGTATTTCTTTTAAAGATGAGTATGAATATAAGTTGAGTGTGACAGGGCTATAAGATTTCCCTATGCATTAGCAGGTTGGAAGGTACTGTTAGTATGGAATGGGTGACGGACAGCCTTCTCTTATTCACAGTTCTTTATTTCAGACCACCAGTTAGTAGGGCATTGCCACAGCCGGAGAAACTTCAGACAAATAATGTGGGGAAAAAAAAGAGACCTATAGAGGTAAGAAAAATGCTGCTCTTCTCTTCCTTTAGGATTTTGTTTTGCCAGAAATGGACACACATGTGGACACATCAAATGATTGTTTTATTCTAAGTATATCAAAGGTGGAAATACTGAATAGTGGGTAAATAGAAAAAGTAGGAGAGAAGTTTTTCTTGTAAATAGAAAGAAGACTGTATTTCTTTTTCTTGCAAATTAAATGGAGTATAACTCAATTCTTAGTAATCACGAAACTTTAGAACTGGCTGTAGTAAGCAGGATGTCTTGTTTAGATAATTGGGTTGTTAAATGGTGTATTGTTTCTAATAAAATTAAGCATTTTTTATTCCAATCTTCTTCAAATTTATTTTTAAAAAATCATTAAAAATATCACTGATAAGAGTTTTAAAAATAATTTAAAAAATTCTGTTTATGATGGGTTTAGCTTTGGCATCTGTGGTGGCAATTGCAAATAAATATACCAATTTTTGATTAATCTGAAGTAAAAACTTCATCTTAGAAAATGCAGTTCTCTACCAACCCAAATATTGCTGATTCTGCAAAATATTTTCTGTAGCATAATAAACAGCATTTTGACATCAGCACTCTAGAAGTTTTAGGCTGTAATTTAGGTTTCTACTTGCTGGCTGGAATTAAGATGTGGACCAGCATTTGCCATTCATTGTTTCTTAGTGTCTTTTGCGTTAAAATAACTTTATTCTTCACTACACTTTATTTATGTGCAAGTGTATGAGTATCTCTTTCAGTGTGTATATATATATATATATATATATGTATATATGTCTGTGTGTATTATATGCACATTCTGCAGCATCCCCTGAGAGGTGTGAAAGGATGACATAGCTGTGAGTGACAAGAATGAGCAGAAGATTATGAAGTTCATGACTGCTTTAAGGTTTTGCATGTCCATTGACGAGGATATCTTTTTCAGGACCTAATTTTGGAGCTGGTGTTTGGGTATCGAGGCAAGGACTGCAGGAACAATGTGCACTATTTGAATGATGGTGCTGATGTAATTTATCACACTGCATCTATTGGCATCTTGTATAATGTGGCAACAGGTAGGAGAAAACCCACTGGAGGAAAAATGTTTCTTCAAACACATGGAGTTACTGTTTGTAAAGTAATTAATATGCTTTAATATTGTAAAAATATGTGGAAAAATATTATTTGTTGCTTATTGTTAATTAATTGTAATTAATTGTAATTCATTATTTATTATTAAAGTTTCAGTATGTAGAGAATATTCATAATAGCTGCATAAGCAAACAAGTGCACTGAAACATTCCTGGTGATTGGGCTTTAAAGGAAGTAAAGATCTGGGTTTTTGGGTATTAGCTTGCTAAAATTTGCGTGTTGAAGTGATCAGAGAAACTAATGAACAATGAGCTGAACAATGGGCTAATTGTAATTTAAGTTTTTTTATCTAATAATAAGTTAATATTCTATATTAACGTATTTATTATATTATATAATAATTATGTATTATATACCTATTATATAATATATAATCATATTATTTCTATTATATTATTATATATAATATATATTATTTATATTAATATATCTGTATTTATATAAGTTAATATTTTTATTTGGTTTACTTTTCAGCCATCTGTATCACATACATTCCTTCCCAAAAAACTCAATAAAGTGAGTTTAGATAACTTAGACCTTTATAAAAGTATGCAATGCCATTTGTTTCTGAGACAGTTAAAAACTTAATGTGGAAAACTTGAGGGCATAGTTTGGAGTTACTGAGTGCTGTGTGTTGAAGTCAAGACAAAAAAATAAGAGTTTCTGTTTTCTGGTTTTACTCTTCAAAATGCAACATGACCATAATGCTGTTTTCTAGCAAATATTATAAAATTTTCAAACATTAGCCATTTCTATGTGCGTAGAATTGTTTTAATTAAATTTGAACTTGGGTTTGATTTTTTTTCTTATTTTTAGGCTCTCAGTCATTTTACCAGGAACACAATGATGATATTTTGTGCCTCACTGTGAATCAGCACCCCAAGTTTACCAACATAGTGGCAACTGGCCAAGTAGGTATGTTTGTATTTTTGTAAAAAGAATTAACATAACAGCATGCAACCAGGGCCCTGTAAATCCATGATAAATCACAAAAATATTTGATTATGCTATCTCTGTTTGCATGAGTGTTACTCAGTTACCTGCCCTCTCTATATGTTCTTTCAAGTGTAATTGAATAAACTTGACAAAAATATTGAGGCATGAAAGATTAAAATTACATTCTGTTTGGAGTATTATCAAAACGATTTTTTCAGAAATCTTAAGCCCCATTAAATTAGTCTGGTTGTATTGAACTATCAGCTTGTGTTAGACCTTCCAAAGAGTTATAGCCCTTCCAAAGAAGCTGAATAGAACTAACCTTAATTTCTTAAAATACATGTCAATCTTATGTAGGTTTTACCTCATCAGGTAGATTTATAATACCTACTTGGTGGTTGGATATGATATTGTCTTAATATTCTAGACAGTACAAAAACCCTAATGGTGTTCACTACAAATAAATTGAAATTTAGAGGGAAAACATATATATATATATTTCATAGTGACATTTAAGAACTATGAACTAACCAGGTTTAAAAAAGAAAAAAAAATTTCCCATTTTGCATTAGCATAACTGGTAGAAATTTCTGTTTCTAGATTTTGTAGAATAGTGATTTTTGTAGCCCTACAATCTGGTTGTAGTTTTCATAACTTCCATTGGTTCTCAGCAGACTCAAACCCATATTATTTTCCTCAATGCATAGAATACAAAAAAAACCCCCTTTTTTGATTTCAGCCGAAAATAGTTTTTTCCCCCTTCAGGTTTGTTTAAGAGGTTTCATATAAATCCAATCAGTTCTGCAGAGTTTATTACCAGCTTTCCTGTGTCTTTTGGATTTTTAGGTGCATGTCTCATTAAAATTGACTCACTGATAATATTACCTGCTTAGCTAAAATAGTTTCTTTTCTTGGTGAGTTTCTTGCCTCACATAATTTTAAACAATTTCTTAATGGAAATTACTTAAATGGAAAAAATTATCAGCAGATTTTTGTCTATGGTTTGATTGCAAAGAACATTTGCAGGAATTACAAATCTTGTATTGTCTTTGAGAATTTGCTTTTTCATCATATTTCTTAATCTGGCCCTGTTTGCCTTTCTGTATGGGAGGGATGTGAAGATTTTTTTTTCTACAGTATTCAACTTACCCAAAACAAAACACAAGACTTAATCCTTTTTTTATTTTCATAATCGTTTCTACATCAACTAGCAGTAGAACAATTTTAAATGCTTTGTTATGTGAATTAAAGCATGCACATTAGGGACAGATGACACTTAAAAATTACATATACTTTTAAGAAGAGAATGAAAGATAAGCTGGAAGTGAAATATCTCAAAACTACTTATTTTTTTTATTTTGAAGTGATGTTAAGGATTGTATATACTCTATAAAGAACGTACTAAACTGCTGCTTCTTTTCCTACTGATATGGTTGGCACAAGTAGTGTCACCATCATGATTTAAATCTTCAAAATATTTGTTGAATCTTCAGGCACTCAAATGCTACTTAGCATTTTTTCTCAATTTGTTAAAATAGCAATGACATGAAAAAATGTTTTTCATTTACTTTGTCTGAGAGAGACCTAACATACACCAAAATCTAGTTTTGTAGCTCAAAATGGAAATCAAAATATATTCATTCACTCATTCAGTATATTCGTTCTATGATTTATTTCTGATGTGACCTCCTTTTATCAGTAATTATTCATCTTTAACAGCAGTATTGGTTCTGCTGCAATGCAAAAAGATGAGATCAAGGTGTGTGTTAAGAAATTACGCTGAATGTGGCATATATTTTTCTTTAGCACTTATCTTATTTCTGATCTAATTATTTTTCTGCTGCTTTTCCATTACAGGAGACTCAGCAGATATGTCAGGTAAGGGAAACAAAATTTTAACATCTTCAGGTGTAGTTAGTCTATCTAGGAGTCATCTGCAGCTTTGTAGAGCCATAAGTGATGTGAATTCATGTTTAGTTTATTAAACCCCATGTATCAGTCATATTTCTGTCAGCACTGAATATAAGTCAAAACAGCTCAGCATACTGTAAATATAGAAAAATTAAAAATGTTAGAACACACTTAAAAACTGGTCTTGTTGAAGCATATTCCCTTCTTGCTGCTTAGTGATTAGTGACTTGTAACACATTCTCCTTCTGTAGCATTCCTGTGTATGCTTGCCAGTTTTGTAGATATGTTGGGGCTGACAACATTTGGTTTAGACCTTCAGTTGAGTGTAATTTTAAATATTCATTTCTAAAGTAAATTCTATTGAGGAGGCCTAGGTGACTGAGTGAAAAAATGAATCACCTTTCACATTTATGTACAACTGTCATGCAGTTATTACCACTGATCCAAAATGCTTTTTATGATGTCAGTTTAATTTTTCCTCTATCATTTTGGGTCTTTGACATTTTGACAGTGTTGACCGAGATATTTTTTATTAATATGTTTCTTTTTTCAACTGTAATTTCAAAAACTCATCACCATCATGTGCGAGCGAGTTCATTGTTGAGCAGCCATAAATGTCTTGTGAAGAATCTTCAGAGATGCATAAATGTGTGGTCATGTGTACTAGAAAGTGTAATAATCTTCGTGTGGATCTAAAGCTTGTTCTGTAAGAACAAATGTATATTGACATCTTTAATGTGTGTTGACTTCTCTTAAATATGGCAAATGGTGCTTGCTCTAAGGATGGGAGGAAGAATATAGGTACCTTTTCCCACACTTTTAACCTGTATTTAAAAAAGCAGTGATGATATGGATATTTATATGAAAGAACATCTTTAGTCCTGCATACGGTCCCTAAAAACTTTCGCTGTCTCACATGCCTTCTTCTTACTTCAACTTCAGTTTGAGCTTGTGTATGTTACTAAATTCTGTTGTCACTGCTTGAAACAAACACTCAACTTTTTTCTTCTTTCTGGAACCATTAGTCTGGAATCCAAACTGCCCCCTGCTTTCATTAGAAAGTTGAAATATTTTACTTAAAATTTATTGAAGGCTATTTGGCATCCTTCGTATGATAAACTTTAGCTTTTCTAGTTCCAATTTTCAGTTGTCTAGAGTGATGCAGAGGTTCTTGAAGAAGTAATGTTTGTACTAGGCTGGAATGGCGAATAAAGGTTTCTAATGACTGGGTGTAGATTTGGTCCACCTTACTGAAGACTTTTCCTGTCCTGCCAGCCCATGGTGGCTTTATCTAACTGCTCCCAGGAGGAGATGACACCTTAGAACATATCTCGTGTGAAAGTGCACAGGCAAGATTCACTGTCAGGACAGACTTTCAGAAGGACTCCATCATATACAAGGACCTAAGAGTCCACGTTCTCTGTCTTGCAGATCTTGCTCTGAAAAATTTTGTCAGTTCTTACTCAGGAAAACTAGGTGAGAGTTTCTGTCTGCCACCCAGAATAAAACTTTTGGCCAAGGTTTTAGGGCAGGTGCACAATTCAAGGGTAATACAGAGTTTTACCAAGGGAAGTGTTGAAGAGTGAAAAACAGTTCAGAGCCATACTAAAGCTTTCCCTTCCCTCAGCTTCCCATAAGAACAGCAAGGAGTTTGTTGAAATTTTTAGGAAGTGCTATTTTCTGTCAACTTTGGCCCTTTCTGCTTTAATGGCATATCCATACTACATTGTAGTACCTCTCAAAAGGTAATGATAACATCATGTTGCTGCCATGAGAGGAAATTCCAATGGGAAGTAAAATAATTGAGGAAGCATGTTATAAAGCCTGTTTTAGAACAGCTGTGAAATTGTGCTCAAAAACTGAGTTTCATGTGGCTGAAACTTGCCTAAGTCCTTGTGCCTACTGTTTCCCATCACATGCATGCCTTTGAGGGCCTAGATTTAGCTGATTAGAAACACAAAGCATGAATCCAAAAGAGAATTTAGTTTATGTGAATCTGGGTCTATGACAAGAACCAGTAACCTTCAGACTCTGCAGCCAAATGTATTAGAGATGAGGAATGAAGCAGTTTGAAAATCTTACTGTCCTGGACAGATGCTGCTCAGAGATGGTAAAATATATTGGGATTGCAAGATCTTTTGAGAAGGCATTGCATCTGGGAAAAAAACAGCTGCCATCACGGTAGAGATAATCACATACATTAGTAGCATGGAAAGACAGTTTTTACTGTAGAGAGCTTGCAGCCTAAACAATGGAGACTGAATATTGCAGTTCTACATTGGTAAGCAAGCTGACAGTTTGGCTGATGCTCTCCTAAGACAGTAAGCATTTCAGACCGGTGACCTTTTTGTAGAAAGGGGATTTTGGCCCTGCACTGTAAACTGATTTCTCTGCAGCTATCAGTTGTTCAAAAGCCCCATGTAGAAGTTACACTTTTGATGAGTGGCTTTATTAATGAGGGTTTTTGAGTTAGCATTCTGCTCTACATTTTACTAGAAGAAAAACTGAGAAGACAGCTTGCTTTTAGAACTTGTATTGTGCTTCACAATTCCCATAACAAGTTAAGTGACAAGTTAACATCTCTGGTAATGTAATGAGGCCAGCTTGTTCATGCTACCTAATGACCATAATGTTTGTCATAAATTGGTTTCCAAAGGGAGGCCAAAATTTCCTTTCTTTTCTTTCCTTTTTCCCCCCATCTGATCACAGCAATTTTTGGGAAGTGCTTATTAAAAAGTATTGACCTCTTCAATAAGGAAACTATCACATTTTCAAAATGAGTATTAATGGAATGCTTTTGTATTTGTGTAGCTACAGCTCCTTCTATTCATGTGTGGGATGCAATGAACAAGCAGACACTGTCAGTACTGCGGTGCTACCATTCCAAGGGCGTTTGCTCAGTCAGTTTCAGTGCCACTGGCAAGCTGCTGCTGTCCGTAGGGCTGGATCCCGAACATACCATTACCATTTGGAAGTGGCAGGAAGGTAGGAAAGAGACTGGTTTTGTAGAAGGTGTTTACATTGTTAGAGATATGTTGGCTTGAGTCAAAAGCAATTGTAACATTAAAGCATCAGCTGATTAAAAATTTTTACAATAAATGTGCTCTATGCTCTGTACAACAAAATCCAAAATAGATATGCTTATCCATTTTAGTGACTGCTAAATAAATCTCTGTTGAAACTATTGCGTAAAGAGCAAGATAGTTCACTGATTTCCAGAAAGAATAATGTAAGGTTTTGGGTTTTTTTAAACTGTCATCATTATTATTATTTTATTCTACTCTTAAGACTGATTACCAACTAGGTTTGTCATACTCCTAAAATTATTCCAAAAAGCTGCAAAGTGCAGAAATGGGGTGCCAGGACAACTCCTCTATGTATATAGTTGGTGCCTTAAGCTATGCTACATGTTCTCAGATCAGCTTTGATCTGTATTCCTGATTTAGGCTAAAGACATTTGAGTTTTTGTCCTTGTCTCCTTTGTGACTGGCAAAGCCATGCCCAGATTATGGATCTGATTCTCTAGTCTTAGAGGTTTGCTTCCTTTCTTTTTGGGTATTGCTGCTGATCAACTAATAACTCTCAGAATTCTAAAAATCAGCTATTAAGTTAATAAAAAGTGATCTTTCACAGCTTGTCTGATAGATCCTGTGGGGATTGATGCAATGTCAGATGTGTATTTATACAATCTTAGGTAAGATGAAGGGTGTGTGGTCAGAATATGCCTGTATTCATTTTAAGGGTTGATACATACTCAGAATGGCAGCTAAGGAGCCGAAATTAGGAATCTTCATATGGATCAAAATTATTTTAACATTTTTAAACCAGAAATGTGTATTTTTCTCAGCAAATTCAAAATGTCATTTTATTTCTGCCAGGTGCCAAAATTGCCAGCCGAGCTGGTCATAACCAGCGTATATTTGTAGCAGAATTCAGGCCGGATTCAGATACACAGTTTGTTTCTGTGGGAGTAAAACATGTGAGGTTCTGGACACTGGCTGGAAGAGCTCTCCTCAGTAAAAAAGGGCTGCTGAGCTCCATAGAAGATGCCCGCATGCAGACAATGCTTTCTGTAGCTTTTGGAGCGGTATGTACTTCAACAAACCACCTGAAAATGCATAAAAACAACCTTTTTTTACCCTTCTGCCTTTATTCAGTTCAGTGAGACTTTTATAATCTGCTGATGAGTATATCAGTTGTTTTATTAAACTCAGTTTAGTATTCCTAATACTCACCTTCTAGTTAGAGCTAGTACCAGCTTTCTTTAGAACAGAAAGGACAAAAATATGTGTTTATGTTTTCTGGACAAAAAATATAGATATTTTGAACTGACAACAGACTGTTATTTAATCCAGGTAAAACAAAACTGAGTCCAGACTGCAGGAACTAAAGAGTAGAAATGAGGCTGATTTATGCCTACCTGGGGGCATAAAGATTGTTTTGTAATCTGTACGTGCTACTGCTCATGAGTGATCAGAGAGCAGTGTTGTTCTGGAGAATTCATTAATGTTGGACATCCTTAGACAACTGCATTAGGGTTTATTTTGCTTTGGGGGTTTTTGTACATGTGCAGGCCATCTTGCTAAGTTCCACAGAGCTGCTGGGTCTGGAGTTGCTCTGCTTGGGCAGTACTCATATTTTCAGCTGGACAGAAAGCCACAGATACCTTTTGTGAAGTGGTCCTTTGCTTTGATTGCCTGCATTTCTGTTGTTTGCCTGCCTTCCTGTTTGGTCCAGACTGAATTTACAGCAATTTTGATTTTTGAAACTCTAAGTGGGCTATGGGTTCCTTTTTTTGCTACACTATCTCTTTTACACAGTGGTGTCTGCCTGATTTAGATGAAGGTCTTACAGGAAACCAAGATATTTTCCAAATGATAACTGTTATTGATGTGCAGCCCAGGCATTTGTCAAGGGTTTGGGAAACCTCTGTAAACTTTCTTACGAAGAGACAGGTTGTTAGTGTGAGAATCAGGCTGCATGGCCTGAAGTTTGCTATGAGGTTTGAGGATGCAGAGCTTTAAGGGGTTTTGTGAAAAACTGTGCAAACTAAATAAAACCAAACATGGTGTGTTCTCCACACTTCTGTAGGCAGCAGTTCTGGGAGTGCTCTGCTTGATTTTGTCTCAGAAGGAGCTGGTTCAGCTCTCCCTAAACATAGGCTGGAAACAGTTGTGCTGGGAGGATGATCTGAGGTTCTGCTCTCAACTTCATTTCCAGTCCTCTTTTACTTTATTAGAGCCCCACACATGCACCCTTAAAAAAACGGATGTAGAGCATCAACCACTTCAATCAAAGAAAGTGTTTGTCTCACATGTGTACTGATACTCTTGAAACATGAGAGCACTACACGTGATACTGAATTTGATGATTCATCTAAGTTACTAAACCAGTTTTGCTCAATAACTAGTTCCTGTTGGAATCCTAATAAATAGCCCTTTAATTTCAGAGGTAATTAAATTTATTTTTATTACCTTTCAAGAGCAGGAAGCAGAAGTAGAGAACAGGCAGCTTTTCATTTCAAGTTAAGTCAACCTGTTTTCTTCCTGAACTAAAGGTTACTGTAATCATGTAAATATCTTTGCCTAACCACAAAAATTACTGCAAGCATAATATATACAGCAAGAGGGTGCAAATTGCCTAATTGTGTAGAATGTCAGTACTTTTTTGCCACATGTTGCACACCTGATAGGCTGAAAGCATAGATAACCATATGACTGAAGCTTAAGTCATTATATTTTTTCTTGCAAAAAGAAATTTTCTTCAAGCTACAAGAAAGCATCTTTCAGACTTCAAGAAGGAATATAGTAGCTCATTATTTTGTCCCTAGAGGTTCTTATTGTCTCTTCCACAGTTTCTTCTTCTGCAACAGCAAATAAAAGCAATTTCACCTCTAAATGCAAATGGTGTTTGTTTCTGAATGTTTATCTTTCTACCTTGCTCAGAATCAGATGATGAGTGTATTTTTCCCCTTTTCAGAATAACTTGACATTTACAGGTACTATCAGTGGAGATGTTTGTGTTTGGAAAGATCATGTGTTGATACGAATTGTGGCCAAAGCTCACAATGGACCTGTTTTCACAATGTATACCACACTAAGAGATGGCTTGATTGTTACAGGAGGCAAAGAAAGGCCGTGAGTCATGTTTTTTCTTTTTTTTCTTCATGCACATGTACTCCTGAAAAATGGTTTGGATTCATCATTCACTAACACTAGTTGAAATATTAAAGGTAGAAGAACAGTCCCTTTCAGATCCCTGACAGGTGCTAAGAGCAGCCACCACCTCCAAAGTGCAGGTAGCCCCATAGGAGCTTCAACCAGCTATGTTTCCCATTGATTATAAGAGAAAGCATTTAGTCTGAAATTTAGAATCATTGAATGCTTAGGGCTGGAAGCGGCCTTACAGATTTTCTAGCTCCAATACCCATTTAGCTTTAAACACTAAAAGGTTACCGAGTCCTTGTGGGTTACTTCTCACTGAAGATGTGCTAAAGTTTTTAACCCAAGTAATTGGAACAGTTGTGATTGAATACATGAACGATAAATTGTATAGCAGTATGATACACAACTTCTTTTAAAGGAAAGAACTTATGAGTCAAGCTGTCTTCTCTCAAATCTAAGGTTCAGCAAGGTTCCTTGTTTCTGGGGTTTGAAGCAAAATATCTCCTCCAGCATTTTAATATTTTTGGTGCTTTCCTCATGATAAGAAAATGCTTCAGATGCAATACAGTCTATCTGATGACATGATAGTGCCCCATATTGCAGGACACAAGCCCCTTATCTTTTCAGACCCAGCTGAAAACTAACTTCTGTGTTTAAAATATTTCCTTCTGCTATTTCTAAATGTTGTTTTTATTTTATTTGGAGGATGTTCTCTCTACCACTTAGCTTCAGAGGCTCTTAATTAGTATTTTACCTGAAACAAATAGTAATTAATAACAGTAAGAACCCAGAATTCATCTCCTGTGGGAAAATGAAGTATTGACAGTATGTAAAGAAAATTTTCATTTAGGAAGACTGCATGTTTTTTCTGCCTTAGTTGCAGTTCACCAGCCTGTTTGGTAAAATCTTCTTGTTGAGTATGACGATCAATCATATGTCAAAACAGTGCTAGTGGGAAGCAAGGAATATACTATTGCAAGGAGTATCAATTCATTACAGTTCTTTTAATACTACTACCACTACAAATCAGTAATTGTGATTAAACATTCTGAAGTTATTTTAAAGATTATTTAGTAATCAAAGCTGTAATGCAAGCAGCTCGATATTATGGAATATTGTATTTTTGTTTCTGCTAGGGGAGATTGAAGCCAGATAAGACATGTCACAACTCAACTAGAAATGCCAGATTTACCACTGTTTCAATAGACATTATCTTCTTTTTAGAATTTTTTTTTATTTTGATGTGTCCTGTACTGAAATACCAGGTTTTTTTGCAAGTGGGAAGGAAATACTTAGTGCTTTTGTAATTAATACCTATTAGTTGTGTGATTTTTCTGCTGTATCTATGTAATTTATTTTACAGCAGTGAAAATAGTGACATTTCACAAAGGTGAAATTCTTCTGTCATTTATTTCACAAAGTAAAATACATACCTTTTCTGTTTCTCTTAGCTATAATTTGAAAATCTCTGCCTGGTTATTAAGATTGTGGTTTGCATGCTTAACTGTTCTTTTGACTACACAAATTCCCTCAGACCTACTCATTCAGACTAAGCTCAGCAGCACCCATCTTTCAACTTGTTCTGTAAAGCAGAACAGTGAGGACTTGGAATCAGTTTTTATTTTTGCTGCACTGTGAGGCTCAGCATGGTAACATCAACCGTTCAGTCAAATTGAATCTTTTACAATTTAAAGCATATGAAAATGCCTCATTTGCAGAGCAGTGCATTAAATAATGTAGTTCTTTCATCCATCTATTCATTCATCCATCAGCTGTTATACTCATTTTTCCTGATGTCTTCATAGTTCAAAGGAAGGAGGAGCAGTTAAGCTCTGGGACCAGGAGCTGAAACGATGTCGTGCCTTCAGACTGGAGACAGGACAAATGACAGACTGTGTTCGCTCTGTTTGCAGAGGCAAGGTAAACAAAGCTGCTGGTCTGTAAAATAAAGCCTATCATTTGTGGGTTCATCTCTCAAAATATCAGATAAATCACTTCTGCTTTCTCTTATAGCTAGTATTTTAAATTAAAGGCTAAGCTTTAAGTGTCTAGACTGATATTGTGGCAGAAAAACATCTACTTTGTGAGGTCTCAGTCTTTCTTAGGATAATATTCCATATGTCTTTTTATTAAAGACTAATTAAGGATTTCTTTTCTATTTTCTTTTCACACTTCAGATATCAAGTATCAACTCAGCCAGCATCATGATATCTACAGAGCTTTGTACTTTAATAAGTCAGAGGAGTTAAAAAAATAAATTCTCTTTGATAATTTAATAACTTGACTTAAGCAAACTTTCTGGACAGAACTATAGCTCTAGATGATGTTTTAATTACTGTTCATCATGAGAGGCTAATGTATTCTATCAGAGCTAATTCTTTCACTATTGTTCAAGGGGAAAATTCTCGTTGGAACAAGAAATGCTGAAATAATTGAAGTTGGAGAGAAAAATGCTGCATGTAACATTCTAATTAATGGTCATATGGATGGACCCATCTGGGGCCTAGCAACGCATCCATCCAGAGATTTTTTCCTTTCTGCTGCAGAAGATGGCACAGTAAGACTCTGGGATATTGCTGAAAAGGTAGGTGTTGGAGAATACTTGTTTAGGAAAAAAAAAGACTTGTGATGGTGTTGCAGACTTGAAACTTGTTTTTTATTGTATTCTGAAAATAATCCACCTGATGGTATTAGCATGTTAACAAAATGTTAGCAAAAGATGCTTTTAAAATACAGACATAAAATAGTAACAGTTACTGTTCTGGGTTTTTATTTCTTCACAGAAGATGCTGAACAAAGTCAGCTTAGGACACGCAGCTCGTACAGTTTGTTACAGCCCAGAAGGTGATATGGTAGCTATTGGCATGAAAAATGGAGAATTTATTATCCTGCTTGTGACCTCTTTAAAAATTTGGGGGAAAAAAAGGGACAGAAGATCAGCAATTCAAGATATCAGGTCAGAAAATATAATTTGTTGTCTATTGTAGTATGCTAAAAAGCTCTAATATTTTGATTTTTAAAAATACAATTCTGTGTTCTGAGGAATATTGCAATGATATTTCAGAGAGCTGGAACCAATGAGTGAATTGTGGGTTTTGTGGTACCAGGAGTGAAGGAGGAGGTAGATGAAGATGAGAGAGCATTGGTCAGAGCACCTGGTGGTGCGGGCAGCGGTGCGGGTGGTGCTCGCCGGGGGCTGGCGCTGGGAGTGGCACTGTGTGACACAGTGGTGGCAGCAGTGCCCTCGGTGGGTTTGCCAGCGACACCTGAGTGTGCTGGGAAAGATAATGGAAATGCCAGCTTGTCAGTTTGCCGTTGGTTGTGTTTGTTAGAAAGGAGTTAGAAGTAAAATTTTGCTTCCGTTTCCTGAGTGGAGGAACAGACTGTTTCTTCTGTGAGATAAACGGGTCATAATCAGCCAAGGAAAGTTTTGGAGAGCAAAGCGTGATGAGAGAGAAATATGAGCAAAGAGAGACCTTGCAGGAGAGCTCTGCTAGGAGTTAGGGGGTGGCTGGAGTTTGGAAGCTGTCCCAAGGTATGTCTCTGAGAGAATAAAATAAAGAAACTTCTCTAGTAACACAGAAGTGGCTGTGAGGGATTTGTTCAGCTCAGGAAGCTACTGAGTTTCAAGACTGTAATGGAAAACTAGAAGAAAGAAACCAGTGTGCAAAAGATACATTAGGCAAATGTCAGGTTTCATTTATTGCTTTTTATTGAGTAGATTTCATCTAGGAATTCTGGCTTCTCTTCAGTTACAGCACAGTTTTCAAGTTTCTAACCTTGTTAGTATAGGATCAGGGAGTCAGTGTCATCAGGGGGATGTCACAAATTGTTAGACCATGAAATGGTCATGAAATCAGATAATGGACAGAATTATTCAAGACATGTTCCCAGTTCACTTATATCTGTAACCTGTATCAAAATTATTGCCACCTTCTGCCAGACATTCATTCCCTGAAAAATTAATTTCAAAAATTATTTTGCTTAGCAGACTAAATACTCTACCTCCCTCCAGTTCTGGATAGCAGATTCCTGAAATGGAAATTTCTGTACTTCTCAAATATTTCAATCTGTTTTAAGTGCCAACCTGTGCTCATGAAACCCTTTTATCTGTTCAGGTTTAGCCCAGATTCTCGATACCTAGCAGTTGGTTCCAGTGAGAATGCAGTGGATTTTTATGATCTGACTTTGGGTCCTACACTAAATCGAATCAGCTATTGCAAAGATATCCCAAGTTTTGTGATCCAGATGGACTTCTCTGCTGATAGCTCTTATCTCCAGGTATCAGTCATTAATTGTTCAACTCCAACTTAATTAATTAATCCAACTAATTGTCCAACTGAATGGAAAACATACTCATGACAGTATTCTCCTTTGACAACTCCTAAGTTTTGTATCTAAGTGTTGGATTACGTTGCTGTCATTAGACTTCCTTTGTTGTAAGTGGATGCCTTTAGTTTGGAATAGTTTTCCTGGAGATCAAATGCAGAAAATAAGCAAAGAAAGGTGAGATATTTCAAGCCTCCTGTGATGTGTCTCCCTGCCTTTTTAGCTCTGATGCTGATGGGCTATCTTAAAAGAGGAGGGAGTACAGTCTGGCATTCTACAGGGCCTGGGAGCCCAAGGTTTCTTCATCTCTCTTATCAGCATGATGGCATTACATGTCTTTTTAGTGCTAGACTTTGTGGAGCAGCACCAAAATCATGGTGTTGAAACTTCCAACTATAGGAGGGCTTTAGACATTTCTTAAAATAAAAAGAAAGTAAATATGATATGCTTTCTATATTTTATTTGCATCTGAGAGTAGAAATAAGCTTATCTCATTATCAAATCAATATTTACAGCCCAAGAGGAACACATTTGTGTCAATTTTAAGCACAGGAATTTATTTTGCTTTATTTGTATATATTCACTCACTAACACATATGTGCAGAATGTGAGTTGTTTCAGTTATTTTTTACTAATTAGACATTTAAATGTTAAGATTTCTTATGCTTTTTCACTATTGCTTTATGATTGTATAGATTTCTGAGAATTTTCAACTCACTGAGTTTTCTTAATAGCTGTTACTTTATGGAGTAAAAAGTAACTGTCACAAAAAAGCCTTTCAAAGCCCTCTGGAATTATACTTTCATCTTTTGAAACAAGTTAATGTATTCTCTGTGGTCACCTCAAAGGTCTCTACGGGGTCTTACAAAAGGCAAGTGTACGAAGTGCCTTCAGGAAAGCAGCTTGTGGACCAGGCTGTGATTGACAGGATAACATGGGCTACTTGGACAAGGTAAATGATTCACCTATTTACACCTGTTAAAACACCTGCAACTTCCAGGAGAAGCAACTCCCATTTAAAAGCATATTTAATCCTTCAGTCAGATATTTTCTTTTAACACACCCATCTGCTCTGGCAGCAGCTCCCCTAAATGCAGCACAACAAAAGGCAGAACACAGCAGATTCGCTCTGTACACAGGGGCTGTTTGAGCTGTAAGGAATCTGATAAAAACCCATCCCTCACATCTGTCCTGGTGCTCACTGGCTATCTCTGGATGCTTTGGTACAACTCTATCAGCCTCACTATTTGTTTCATTGCACTCTGCAAATTACCTGGAATAGTTCACTGTTTTTTTTCAGAATAGTGATGAGAGTACAGGGTCAGTTAAAACAGATCAACACACGACTAAGGTAATTCAAGTTTATTTACAGTACCACACTAATGGTATAAGTTGCTATTAACATTTGCATATTAGAAGGCATAAAAAAGTACTTTTAAATACCTTAAAGCTTATTTCTTTCAAGATATTACATGACATATAATACCGTATTTTATTTTTATTTTGCAGTTAAATAATTTGTTTTCTATTCTGTGAAAATCTGATTTTCTGTACCCTTTTTCAGTCTCCGTTGCCTGCTTTTAATTATTGTCCTCTAATTATCACCCTCAGACAAAAATTGAGAATAAATATGTTTTTCCACATTAGAACCAATTTAAACAATAAGAATCCTGACTATTTGCTGGAATATGCAACTAAAATGATACACTTTTAGAGGGCTCCGCAAGGCTCATTTTGATAGATTTCTGGTTTTTGTTTAGGTAATCAATTTTTGTCACCTTTTTGAGACAAAAACAAGAAATTGGTCCTTCCTGATTCAATTCAGTATGTCTGATGTAAATCATGCCTTTTTGCATGTAGTGTACTGTGCCCTGAATTGGGGGGAAAGAATCACAGAAAAATTCCCAAATCATTGACTTATTAACAAATGATAAACTTCTTGTTTTTTCCCCTTCCTGGAAGTATGCATATACCTTGCAATCAGAGCTGAGTAAAAGCCCCTTTTACAAGGCTTTGCAAAAAGCAGTTTTCTGGACTCTTAAAATAATTATGTTTTCAGGGCAGGGCAATTTTTCTCTCTCTGATTATAATTAAGAATCTTCATTGGACTCAGAGAAACTTTTCTTTCGATTGATATGAAAACTCTACAGAAGCAACAGAACATAATTATATGCAGTAGAGAATATACATTTTTTTTATTTTCCAAAAGCTGAAGCTTATTCATCTCAGGCTTATGCCATGGTGTTCTATTTCTAATTGTCCTTTCTTTATTCTTTTTTTTCTTTTTTTTTTTCCTTTTTTTTTTTTGCAAATGCCTCACTAGAAAATAGTAGTACTATTGATTTCACCTCTGGTACTCTCACATTGCCATGGGCCACATTATTTTGGGAATTATATCACTGAATCAGTTTCAGGGGAAATTATGGAATGATTCAAAAATTAATTACAGAATAAAAGCTATATAAGGTATGCATGTGTGAGAATAAAATGTAAACATTGCATTTTTATAGAAGCAGTTAGAATATGAGATCTGCTTCCTATTTCCTGACTCTTGTTTTTGCAGTGTTTTTCAAATTAATTTCTTGGTCTTCTGTTTCAGTGTTCTAGGGGATGAAGTAATTGGCATCTGGTCCAGGCATGCCGAAAAAGCTGACGTGAACTGTGCTTGTGTCTCTCACTCGGGAATCAATCTTGTAACAGGCGATGATTTTGGCATGGTCAAACTGTTTGACTTCCCATGTCCTGAAAAATTTGTAAGAACATGTTTTTGCATGGTTACAACCACAAGCACTGTTGATATTAGGATCTTGTCTTGTTTCTCTAGAAGGCATATGGTGGAAATATTTTCTTCTCTGAATTTGTGGCTTTTTAATAGCTCCTTATCTCTGTAGTCTCACACGCATGTTCCACATCAGAGTTTCCCTACCATTGTGTGCAAGAGCCCTTGCTATAACCTCTTGTAGGTGTTGATATTGTCTGCCAGTCTGCTTTAGCATAGTGCCTGCCTAATGAAAATCTCAAGGCCCCTAGTAATTTCTCTGATCCATTTGCCAGATGAGGAAGATAGCTGGTGATTTTAGTCTCATCTGTGCATCTTCATGGATGAAGAGTTTACAGATTTTTCATTAACATTGTTAAATTGTTTTACTGGTTTTTATACTTTTAATTTAAAATGGTTTTTTTAATTTGTTTTCACTGTTAATTTTCAAGATTTGAGACTGTACAGGGTAAACAGCTCTCACAATTGCAATGAAAATGTTTTGTTTTCAGAGTGAGGAATTTTGCACAAAACTTGGAAGCTAGTCATGTGACAAGATGTACTTAATATTATTGTGTTAGCTTGAGCATTCTTTCCAATTTGCAAGTTCTCTCTTACTGGCTGACAATTTAATCTGTACTGCAGCTCAATTGTAGTTCTCCTTCATGAGATCTTTCACATTTTATAACCTATATAATTTTTGGGCATTATAAATATATGATGCAATAAAAAGGCAGATAAAAAAACATGCACGCTTTTTTTGATTTAGGAGGTTACAGAATATTTAGACTCTCTCATTCTGTTGTTGTTTGGGTTTTTTTTCAGGCAAAACACAAAAGATTTTTAGGTCACTCTGCCCACTTAACTAATATTCGATTCACAAGTGGAGACAGATACGTGGTCAGTGCCGGAGGGGACGACTGCAGGTGGGTGTCCTTGTCATTGCTGTCAGGGTCTACACACCACTGGACATGGACAGTCCATAGCAGTGTAAAGCTCAAGCTCAGCCTTTTATGGGTGTGCTTGCTTTCCTGTTCGTACATAGAGAAAAAGATGTTTGTGACAAAATAATATCCCAAATGTTAATGTGAACAGCTGATATTTAATAAGTTAAAATATTCACATGAATATCCAGAACATCGTAATTTCAATGGGAATTTATTTTGGCTGTGTTAGCCATTTCTTTTAACAGCTTTGTAGTCTTCTATAGCTCATATTTAATATCTTTTTTGAAAACACAGCTTATTTGTTTGGAAGTGTGTGCATATGCCTCATTGAGAGAGACATGGAGACTTGCAAAGAGGAAACTGCATGAAGTACCAGGCATGAAATACCCAGGATTGCGACGTGACATTCTACTGTGCCCTGCATGCGTAAGAAATGACCCAAGACACAGAGCAATCTGTCTCTGAAAGACCTGGAGTCTGCCAGAAGGATGGACTGTCACAAACACACTGAGGCTGCTAGGTTTGCTTCAGTGTCAGATAATCTGGGTTTGTATTCCACTCACTGCCAGATGTTGAAAACAAAATATGTGGATGAAAGGAAAAAGTGAATTGTTAATCAATGTACAGTTTCACTGCAAGTTCTTGGGGTTTTAATCAAGGGATGCTATTTCTGACCTAGTGCTGTACATTGATCTATTTTCAGCATGAATGTTTTTCCTTTAAGTTTTGAGGTCTAAATAGCATAGATAAAAAGAGTATTCCATATTTTATTACTGAGAGAGACCATATATTAAGTCTTAAATAGATAGTATTTTAATAAATGTTTAATTATTATAATGGAAATTATATTTCTATGGCTGGTCAAAAGGAAACATCATATCTGATGAAGCAGAAAATAATAGAGTTGATTCCTTATGACTGAAATATTTCTGTATTTAGAGGCCTGGGTCACAGTCATGTCTGGTGAAAGCCGTTGGATATGCATGATCTTCATGGCTAATTTAGTGTTTTTGTTGCACTTAAACATTAAATTAGTTCTATGAGCAAAAATAGATTTGCTCACTTTGCGAGTGCCTTGCCCACTACTTAAAAGTCTAACTCCAATTTTTGCCTTGTGAATAAAAGTATTCTCAGTGGAAGAGAGATTATTGCTGTGTTACTTGACTGGGCTCTCTTGACTGTGAGCCTCTCTGCTGGAAATGAGGACCAGGGTGAGGATTTTGTAGTCTTCTTGTTGATAAAGTTTGGGATGTCAGCAGTGGCAAAAATAGAATTTCAGAGCAATATGAATTGATTTTATTTTCTCAGCATCATAGGGGAGATTCAGAGAGAACTTTCCGAGCACTATATTTTATACATTTGAACTTTTTAATAGAGCTAGGACTAGCTGGGAGATGTCTCTATTCAGATTTCTCTTCTGATTGTAAAAAATGTCCAGTCATCTGCTTCTTTGAATGGACCTGCTGTCACCTCGAACGTTTATTCTATCCTGCAACATAACTGCGATTCTAAGTTGGAAAAACATTTCAGTGATAATAAAATCCTGAACAAAGCTGTGCTTTGGGTACAAGTGAGGAAGATTTCATCAGCTGTTTGTCTAAATCATGTCCTAGAGAAGCATTAAAGACAGTAATGCTGTAATATAGCATGCAATATAGCAGGGATCAAAAATCACTAATTATCAGCACTGCTCTCATGGTGGCATTCTGCTGGGAACAGAAAGATTTATTTCTGTGTAAGCCAGCATTGCTTTGACAGTGGCACTTGTGTCGGTCAGTCAAGAGGCTTTGATATTTTTCATCTCTTGCATTTTCTTATGCTAGATGAAAAATAAATAAACCTCATCTCTTCTTGTAATCATCTTGTGTGCGTGTTGGTTACAGAGGGAATGGGAGGGCTTGCAGGTAGAAGAGAAGGACGAGAAAAGTTACAGAGCCAAACTTTTGTGCTCTCCTTCTCTCCTTGTTTTGTGGTATACAAAACTAGTTATGCAACTGTCCTAGGTAATACGTTTTATATATCGAAGTATAACAAATATTTATTTTAAAGAAGTTGATGAACTAGACAGTTATCAGGTTTCTCAGCATGATGGTTCTCAGCAAAGTCTTGCCAGGCATGCAGCTGCTATTCTACTGGAGTAAAAGCTCTGAGGATTTGATTGTGAGTGTACAGGGAGAAGATCTTGCCAGTAATGTTTTTGAATTTAGGGGAATTGCATATGAGAGTTGTGATTAGACCTGATGTGTCTCATAACCTTGTTTCCTGTCTGTCTGCTGTACATGAAAATTAGTCTCTGGTGTTTATATCCTCTCTTTACCAGAGAAATGGTTTGCAGTGTGCTCTTTTATGGCTGTGATTTGAATCCCTTATTAAACACATCTGTGCAGGACTTTTGGACTTGAAGTAAGATTTGTCCTGCCTCTATTTTAAAGTTGCCTTTCATTGGATCAAGATGGATGACTGTTAAGAGTTCACTCATAGTCTGTCCTACTCAGACTGCCAGATTAAAGTCCATATTTTTCTGTCTCTGAGTTTCCCCGACAAAATCCTAGGCTGTGCAAGCTCTTCCATAGGCCTTCACCCAGTGAAGGAGGTATGTGGATCAAGAGGGTTTGTTCCTCAAATCCCTGTCATTGATCCTCTTCTCTTCCCCTCCCTCCTCCTGTCCCCTTCATTAATGCTGTGCCTCTCCACTGATGATTTGTCCATTGGTGCTTTTCCCCTGAGGAATCCCAAAGGCCACACCAGAGCTGAAGGATGAGCAAAAGAGGGGCAGGAGGGACAGGGCTGAGGGCTGCAGCCTCCAGGGCTCCCTGCTTCTGCACTCTCTTCCAAACCTCACCGCTACTGTAAAGGGCTGGGATGGGAGCTGGAAGCTTAAACTGACAGCGTTGTTCCTCCTCTTGCAGCCTGTATTGGTAGCCAGTGTTTTCCCTGGTGGAACTGCTCTGTGTTTTGCCAGGTAAAATGGGGCAGCCAGCTGGGAATGATCACAAATGTTGAGGAGAAGAGTGAGCAGAACATCAGCTGCAGTTTGGAGTATAATGTAGCTGTGATTCTCTGCTGAAGGGAAGAGCTGGCTGTCAGCATGGTCCGAGCTGGCAGCTTTATGGTGTTTTTGGTCTTTTTGTCTGTGATGGTGCTTGCTACTGTGCCTCATTTGCTGTTTACATTAAATGCTACTGTAGTAACTTGCTAATTGTTGCCACCCATGCTTGAAGCATGTGTACATGGGAACTGATAGGCAGTGGGAGCTCGAGGCTGGAAGCTCCACAGAGAAGTCAGAGGATGACAGAACCCTGTAGGATAGGTCAGGGAAGAAGCTGGAATGTGGAGGGACTAGTGACAGCCTTTCATCTGGAAGCATCAGAGAGAACTGAGAGCAGAAGGGCTTTGCCTGAAGCTGGAGAAAACCTCTTCTGGGGTTATACATCACCAGGGAAGGGGAGGCAAATATTGTATATTTTAATCACTCATAGTGGATGATTTTTTACTGTAGCTCGTCTTTTTGGTTAACAGCAAACATACATCTTTGGAATCTTTAGTCAGCAATATTTTTGCTAATAAAAGAAATTAACTAGAGAACTGAGTATAAATAAAATAACACTTCACTTAATAAAATAAATATGCCTTTGAAAGCTAATAAGCATACTTAGAAAAAAGAGAATAAGGAAAATCCAGCTCCTAGGAGTAAGGAAATACAAAAAATAAACATATTTAAAACTGAAAGTTGCCATAGTGCAGGAACTGAGGAACACAGTTGGGAATTAGGCCAGAGAGAGCAAACTAGCCAAATATGTAGAATCATTTAGTCTTGATTTATTTTTTTTTTTTTTAATCTCAAGAAGGCAGTCAGTATATATGACTTATTATTTTGCTAGGGAAAGCAAGAGATGCTGTGAAACTAAAGGATAGGACTTCAGAAAATTAAGGGTGTTTTATCACTTGATGACAGCTGAGGAATAGTGCACATTCAGAGCAACTCCTGGCTTTGCTCTGTATCAGGATTTCAGTGTTAGCAAGATTCATTTCAGCAGAACTGAACTTTCTACCAGTCAGGTTAATGCTGACCTGGAATTGTGCCATCAGAAAGCAGGTCCCCTGCAGGTGAGACATCTTCTCAGTCTAAAACAACACCAACACAAAGGACTTCAGTATGAAGAGCAGGACTTGAATAGCATTCAGGAGTGACTTAGTTTAAAACCATGATCCAGTTCTCTCTGCTGCTGCCTGAACCACCTCAGCCCTGCTGTCTGAGCTGCCAGTTTGCCAAGAGACCCAGGGCCCTTGAGGTGTCCGAGCACCAGCCGTGCTGCACCTCCTCTGCCTCGGGATCCCGCCCAGAGCCCGGCCTGGATGGGCTGGGCAAGTGTAAGAGTGTCACAAGCAAAGGATCTTGGCTTCAAATACAGCATTTAATTAGGCAAGGTGACGTGTTCCCTGTTTCATTATCAGTGTCAGAGATGTGACCAGCCTTAATCCTGAAAGTGTTTTTTTTTAAAAATTCTTTTAAAATAAGCTTTAGACAGATGTCTTCTTGTCAATGTCTTGGACAAAGTGGAGCATCCTATAGACTCTGCAGAAGGAAGTAAGACTGCAAATCACAAAATGAATTGCCACATCAGTGATGTAAACACCCCTAGTTGCATTGCATTTGTGTGCTGTTTTGTTCTAATGGTTGTGGTTTTTTTGCTTCCTTGCAATCTGCTCTGTTTTTCTAAAATTGTTAGCAGCATTTGATTTCTGCTCATGTGGACAGATCCATGTGCTTGCCAAAGCCTGCTGTCATTCTTCATACCACTCATTGTTGGGTGATACCAAGCCCATTTATGTTGTATGCCCTGGCTTCTGCTCTTCCCTTAACTTTGACTTCAGGCTTGAACTCTGCATACCTCCTTTTAGAAATAAAAATAGAATAGTTTTAGGTGTCTAATATGCATAAAAGTCACAATAGATTTCCTTGCCAAAATAATTTACATCTGAGAAGTACTAGGTGGTTTCTCAGTCTTTGATGCTAGAACAGGTAAACACCATCCTTTTCAAGTTTACTATCAGCAAACCAATCAAAACCTTGATACCTTGATCTTCTTTTTTTTTTAACTGTGAGACCAGCAATCCAACCCATTCACTACTTCTTTGGAATGGAAGAGGGAAAAAAAAGCATGGAACATGTGTTCCCTTCTCCACCCGTCTGTTTAAAACAAAACAACAAAAGGTGTAAAGTCTTAGCATGATGACGGCAGGCAGTTCTTCTAATTTCCATAATTGCCTCTTCTTTTTGGAATTAAGGAACATAGGGCAGAGGAAGCAGTAACAGAAAAACAGTAAACAAACACGGAGAAAAAGCAGAAGAAAGGAAAGTAGAGAAAGGAACACTCAAAAATAAGCAAAGGAAAGATGAAAGAACGGACATGAGCGGTGGTGAGTGGCAAACATCTTGTTTCAAGTGGGAAACATTCAGTGGCTGCTTGGGAAGTGTAAGGACTGCAGAGCAGCACAGTGCTCGAGGAAAGGCTGCAGGCAACTTTGGTTGCTCTGCTTTTGGGAAGATGCAGACACTCCCACTCACTGCTGTCTCCACTTCCATAGCTGTAGGGCATTTGTTTAGAGCTGAGGTGCAGCAGCAAGCAGCAGGCTACCCACAGCTGCAGTGGATGCAGTGGAACAGAGAAAGTGCTGTAAAGACAGAAGTGCTCTGCTGTACTGAGAGCTCAGGCAAGTGTTTAAGGATGTATTTTAAAAGGCTACTTATCTTTCCAACTAAACCAAATGTGGATTGTTTTAATAGGCCTCTTCTGAAAATGTTCTTCAAACAGAAAATAATAAACCAAAGAAATATTATACTTCAGAAAACTCTTCTTAACCAAGCTGTTGCAATTACTGCGTCTTGTTTCTTTCCTATTCAGCAGTTCTTGATTCTCTTCCCAGGCATTCACAACATTTAAGATGACAGACATGAAAGCTGCAGGCTCTATTACATTTAACTTGAGGTGTGACAGCAAGAGTAACCTGCAGAAGGTGGTTCAGATCCTACTTGAGCCAAATTTTCTTTCAGCAGTTCTATGCCATGAGCATTCAAATACATAGGAAATCAGGTGAATGTAATTAGACCAAACGAATACATCTGAGCAGAAATAAATCAGTACCAAGTTCTTGATTTTGTCCCATAGTAAACCATTACTAACAAGGAAATAATTATGGTAAACTTTATGTAGAAAACAATCCAAACTCATTATGGGTGCTAGTTAGACAACTGGACTTTTACTTGTAGCAACTCTTTGTAAGAAATACAAAATTTGTGCATGAATAGCTGGGCTGATCCTTCTCTACCTGCTAGAGGGCAGTTGAGTTTGGGACATGAGAGACAGGATGTTCCTATTGCTTGGGACATTTGGATTTCTCTTCCATAAGCCAAAATAGGTGTTTCCTTAGTTTCTGTTGCTGTTTGTGGGATACCTTCAAGAGCCTACAAAGTGATTTTGCCCTTAGCACCACGTATGTCACTTAGTTTGGGCACAGATATCATGTGAGAGCATGTTGGAAAACAGAAAGAAACCGAAACCAACAAACACCAAATGTTTTTTGTTTTTTTAATGATATTCCCTGAAGTATTGTCATGTTTGTTCCAGTGATGTGAAGATCTGTGTGACTGCACTGTTTGCAAAGGAAAGCAAGCTCTAGGTATTTAACTACTAAGTGGCCCTCACAAAGTGGGTGTTTTAACCAGAGGATTAAGGCCAGCTGTGCTTTACCAGTTTTCTGAGATGAAGGGATAATTGCCACTGTCCCATTGTGTGTGGTGCTGCAGAGCTCATAAAGGTGGTGCTGCCTTCAGCAGCTCTCAGTGGGGCTGAGGCAGAAGACAAGGCCATAAGGACAAAAGAGCAAATAATTGCAACGCTTTGGTGGGTTCTGAAAAAGGGCTGTAGTGGAGGGGTATTTTAGTTTCAGTCCTCTGCAGGACTGTAAGCCCTTAGGGAAAACAAAAAGACATGGTCATGTAATACCTTCCATTATTCCTTCATTAGCTTTGGCTGTTACTACTCTTCCTCCTTCCCACAGAAACCCCTATCCCAGCTCTCCCCTCCCAGCCACCAAGTAAGTTTATTTTTCCAATGTACTGCTTGAGAGGGCAAACTTTAACCACAGCTTTGCTGTTACTGTGGTCATATGTAATGCAAAGCCAATCCCAAGCATTCTATTGCTGAAAATAATTTTTCTATTAACTTAATTGCAAATTCTCGAGATGGGGGAGAAAGGGGAGGATCTTTCCATGCAATGGAGCTGGAAGTGGTACTGCCATAACACCACGATTTTTTCAACCACCAGTGGCACCCAGGACATGTGCTACACTGTATTCTTTTGGAATCCAGTAAATATCCTTTCTAAAGAAACTCCAGGCATGAACACAGACAAACATTGCATGAAATAAAAACGGTTTCCTGTACTTTTCCTGTGAAATGTTGGTGCTGTTGGGTAGTACTTTATACACTTCTGGTCTGTTTTTCCTTTTCTTGCTACTATGTACCCTGGTGTTGTGGTTTCAGGTGAAAAATAGCTTGATTATTTTTTTTTGAGCAGTATCTGTTAATTAGCTTCATTTCTACTTCTTAGTTCAGTTATGGGTATACAGCATAAAGTAATGGAAAAGCTGCATTACTGATTTATGGAGCAAGTTAAGGCATTTTTAATGTAAAATTCCATATTAGAATACACTCAAGCCTAAAATCATAACTTGAAAATGTAACAAAATAAATGCATTAGAACCATTTCCTTTTTTTAAAAAATGCACTTCTAGCTTTGCAGCTTGGTTTGTTCACTATTTATAGCAGAGGAAAAGCTTTTCTCACACTGAACACTGTGCAGTTGGTGACAGCCCAGCACAGCAGTGGAAATGCAGCAGTGGAGATGGTCCTGGTCTTCTGCTGCCCTTACAAATTCTTGTCTCCTCATCTCACATGGAAAACAGCTTCATGGTGGCAGCTATTTCTGCAAGGGACAGCTAATGAAGGCATTGGGAAATTCTGTAGAAAAATAATGTTCTTTGCAGTCTTTTGTCTGGAAACCCATTCCAGCAGTGCTCTGTACAACACCAGAGCACATCCTCTCCTCTCCAGTCCCTGTCAGGTCACCTTCCAAAAATATTTTACTGTAGTTCTTTAAGCTTAAAATGCAGTTGTCTGTTCAGATTTGTTGTATCATTATGGAGTGTGTCAGATAATCCCTCTTGCTTTAACAAGAAAAAAAAAAAAAAGAAAAAAAAAGGTATTTTAAACTAGTCCAAAGGTATGGTCATGTATTACTGTATTAAGGATCATGGGTTTAAGTGTACTCCATTTTGGTTTCCATCATGAACACCTAATTCCTGTAACAATGTTTATGTATGTTTATTTAAAGTACATATATATATATAAATATATATAAATATATATAAATTAAATGTCAGATTTTTGCATTAATTAAGATTTTTTTAAATTTGAATATGAACTTTGAGTACTTTATTTAAAAAAAAAATTAAAATACTTTTCCTGGAGTGTTAAGTTTCGGAATTCAAAACTATATTTGTCAAATTTAAGTTCAAAATATGTAGCTATCATTGTTTTCTGATATTGAATGTAAATATTTGTAAAAAGAAATTCTTTTGTATATTTTTGTGAAAATGTAGTTCCCCAAAATATAAAAAAGATTTAATAAAAAAGTGTATTTATGTTACTGTTCAATACTTTTCATCATTTTAATATCACTTAACCATCCTTATGGGCACATGTGTGCATTATTTTTTTGCCATTTAAGTCACTGGAACCATCTTGAGAAGACCACAGTGGGTCCAGTAGGAAAAAAGAATTCCTTAGAAGAAAGTACCGCTGAACTTTCTTTCTTCTTGGTATAAATGGAGATACCTCAGAGTATCTATTTCCAAGTGAAGTGGCAGCTCATAGGCTTCTTAAGGGGAGAACAGTATTAGTAATTCTTTAATTGTTCTGGCTTCTGAAGCAGTTTGTTTCCCTTGTCTTTTTTTCCTCATTTTAGAGAGCAGAAGGACTGACAACCATTGCACTGGAAAAACACCCAAAAGACAAAGCATTTGCTCTGTGCCTTTGCTGGGGTGGACAGCTGAGTCCCTGGGTGCTGGAACAGCAGTGCAGCCTGGCCACTGTACCAAATACTTGCTGGACAAAAAGTACTTCCAGTCTGATCCCAACACAGGAATAAGCTTTCCAAGCACTTCTGCTGCCATACTTTCTTCTTCAACACACCAGCTCTTAAACAAGGAACATTACCCACACAGAACACAAAATGTGCTTTGAAGGTTTTTAATGGAATTTAAAGTAAAACTTTCCTTACACAGATGTTTTCTTCTTACAGTGTAAAAAAAATGTAAAATTGCCCAAACTTACAAACTTGGAAAATTAGAGACATTTCAAGTATGCAATCAACCTCGTTTTATGAAAACAATGCATATTCAAAGTCCAAAATGTATGAATCTTCCCTAGTATCCTGTGTCCTGGTCATTAATCCTCCTGTTCGCTACTGTCCAGAGGAGGCAAAGCTCAGTCCCAGCTTGTACCATATTCATTCGCTGAGAAGGAAGAAAAAAACAATTCCATAAGGAACAATTCTACCCCTCTGTAAAAATGATTTGAGAACTGCTTTGTGCCCTACCCATGTAATGGTTAAAACCTTTGCATAGGGGATTAGCTGGAGTGAAAAGATCATTAGATCACATGAACGTTGAGGCAGGCCCATAGCTACAGCTTTGGGACTTTTGCTACCGGTTTATGAAAGCACAGGTGGATGACAGGAAGGAGCTGCTCTACCAGAAGCACTCAAAGAAACAGCTGAATCTATTGTGGAAAACACAGCTTAGACAGAAGAGAAAACAACAGTAAAAGGATTTTCAGTTTTATTCAAATACAACTCAGAGAACACCACCTGTCAGGTCAGGATTCCAGTGACTGCCCTATCCCAGCTGCAGGCCACTTGTTTATCAGGGTTGCATCACATAAGTTAAAGTTTATACAACTACTACCAAACAGCAGCACAGTTGTCTTTAAAAGAAAGCTGCCTGTAAGGGATAGCTTCATACATCTTTGTTGTTCTCACACACACATTACTTCTGTGAGTAAAACTACGTTAGTAATGTCCCAACATACTTTTTTTCTTGGTTAGGTTTAGAATGTTTCTCACCTGGTTTGAGTTCGAGTCCATTTCAAGGCGTGGCGCGGAGGTACAGCAACAGTGGGATGGTAGAAAGTGCAGTCTGGTCTTGTACACTGTGTATTAAACCTACAATGCTAAAACCAAAAGTATTTCAGAAGAGGCTGCCTGAACTCCTGAACATGCTGAGCTGCATTGTGACCCTTGAATTGCTGTTTGACCTATCTCACCTGCAACTGAGCCAACACCCCCCTCCACCAGTGCAACCAGCTCAACCCAGTGACAAAAAGTCCTTTTTAAAAAGAAGTACCAACTAGGAATTTCAAGCTCCCAGGCTGCCACTGCAATGACTGGTGGAAATTCCTTTGCTTGCAAGAGTTTACAGAGTTCAGTTTGAATTGATCTTTGTGTACAAGTTGGGAGCATGACACAGCATTACCTGAGGGGTGAGAAAAGCCAGAGTATCTGGCTAATAATATCTGAGCACGGGTATTTCAGCATTATTAGGGCTTGTAAAAGCACTAAACTTCCTGCCATTAGATGCAGGGACACAGATCCATAGAAGTACCCAAGCAATAGACTCCTGTAGTATAGATACAGATATATAGATATAGATTACATTAATACATTTTAGGGTAACTGGGCAATCTTTGAAGTTTTTGTATGTTGCAGCATATCTGAAGGAAGAGTTAAGAGTCTTGAGACAAATTCCTTCCCAAAAGGCTCCTCTCTGCCCCCAGCATCCTGGGTGAGTAAATTTTGAAAAGAGATATGACCTGTTTGAAGCTCCCCAGCAGCATTTGGTAGAAAGATTACTAATAAGTGTAATTTTCCAAATTCCTTAAGTCACTACTTTTGTGTATTCTGCTTATAAGGCAAAGTTACAATGTGAAAAGTAAAAGCAAAAAGTGTTAAATCCTAGTAACATTTCCTGTCCCAAAGTAGCATATTTCAAGTCTCTTTCTAGAAAGAAAGGAAGATAGGAAATATATCTTACTTTTGGGTGATAGAATGGACACTCCATTTTCTTACAAGCTGGAAAAAACTTACACAGTGGACTACTGGAGGATATGGACAGGGTGGGCAGGGGTGCTAATAGCAAAAACAAAAACAACAGGAAGTGAGTCTGGATCAGATCAAATTGCCTTTTTAAGACAGCGCCACACAACCTTAAATATATCAATCCTTCTGCTAAAAATTCTATTTTATAATACACCAAAGTTCAGCACAAAATATAGACAGCATTTCCCAATGCAGTTAGTGGATCCTGGACTAGAACAAGGCTATCAGGTAATCATTTAACTTGGTTCTTCACCGTTTCAGGACAGGAAGTACCATGGTCAAGGCAAAATTTCCAACAAATTACACAGAGATTCTGGTAGGCAGAGAATCTCAAATGTTAAATTTGCAGCAGCAAACCTGTTAGAGTTTCAACTGACTGGACTGAGAAGTGCAGGCATTGCACCTTCCAGGAACACAGAGGAGCTGCTGGAAATGATATCGCAGACAAACACATTGTACTTGGTTTCTGGCAAGGTGACAAAACTCCACTGAACTGTGACTAGGGGCTAAATTACTTCCAAAAGATTATGCAGTAAAGGCCCTGCACCTTGGCATGGTTCAAAGGCTCAGCAACACCAACCCATATCAAAGACAGCTACTGCCTTCAGCAAGTAAACTCACCCCAAAAGTCACCTCATCATTACACCATCACTCCTACACTAGCATTAAAGAAAAAAATGTTCAAAGGGAGAAGCCTCTGTTTTCAGCAGGTGTCACAAGCCCTTGGTACAATATGTGTCCAATTTAAGAAAAAAATCTGAGCAAAACTGCAGTGCTGGCTAATTCCTTCAGAGAAATGGACAACTTGTACAAGTCACCGCTGTGGCCTTGCACAGCTTTCGTATGGACTCTTGCATAAGAGCATTGGGGAATTTTTCTGGTAACAGTTTTTGCAGTAACACTGGATTATTATTCTTCATCTTACACTAAGAGTTGTAACAAAATGTGGTCAGCTCAAGTAAAATTTTTTTTCATCACTGCCAGTTTGTTTCCAAAAATACCGGTTTTGGACCCTCCAGCAAATTCCATTTAAATCTCAGAAAACAAGACGTGCTCACCTGGTTTAGGAGCTGGATGGGGGTTTCGTCGACTGGCGTGAGTGTAAGGACAGTCTGGCTTAGTGCACTTTGCATCATATTTACAGTTTGGATGGATGAACAGGCATTTGTCAGCAAATTTGCAGTTAGGAAAAACTCTGAGGGGAAAAAAAATCGAGTCAAAAGCTCCTACTTGGAGCAAAATCCTCCAACATCTGTTGCACACAATAGCCAGAATATCACAGAAAGCCAGAGGTGCAGCAGGGCTGGGGCACATCTTGATTCCTTCCCAAGTGGGGCATGTGGTGTAGAGCATGAGCTGTGCACCCACACACCTGCACTCAGCTTCCTTTCCTGCAGACTGTCCCTCCATGCAAGTGAACAACTGAACCACCTCACTCTCAGGCACCAAACTCCTTGGTGCAAGCCAGGACATGTCACTCTTAATGTGTGGCACAGAGTGGCACAGGCAATGTGAAATCAGACCTTCCCCAGAGAGGGCTGCAGTGTTCCCTAAGTAACACAGATTTCTCTGAAGAGTTTTATTTTGAATTTAGTTACACCAGATTTTATAAGATAATTAAAATGTCCGAGTAACTGAAGTTACCCAATCTGGTAAGAGTTACCTCAATACAGACACTGTTTTTCTGGACTGTTCCTGCTTATGGAAGAGAAGTCAAAGGCACAGGGCACGTTCAAGAGTTCACCTTCCCTTTCAAATTTAAAACCCATGATCTCTGTATTACTATGTAACAACAACCCAACCCTCAAAAGCATTGTGACAGCTGCCAGAAGAGGGCCTACTCTTTTAAGACACTAACTCCTGCATCTTTAAGCAACTCCGGAACACCAGCCTGTACTTTAAACTAAAGCTTTCTTCTGCAAGTGTGCAGCTGCCACCCCTGTGTTCAGACACTTGGGAGAGGGGTGGAAAACAGAAGGAATTACAGTGTGATAATCTAGCTCTGATCCTGCCCTGACAGGTTTGTGCTGCCTTGGAATATTATTGACACAGAGCAGAAGTTTACAGTGCTGGAATAAAAATCAAAATAGCATTTCAAATGGATGAGCTCTGTACCACTCACTTGCAAGGCTGTGTGGGGTGATGGTACACACATTCATCTCCATTCTTACAGGCAGGCCAGTACTTGCAGCGCTCCAGCACCTTCTCCTGCTTTTGCAGCATATTTAAGTCTTCCATTTCCACTGGATGGTAAGAAAGAAGAAGAAAAAAAACAACCTCAAGTTGGACCTTTAAGATTCTATATACAATTTGTTGTAAGCCATCTAGCATAATCAAAATTCACTGTACTTCTTTCTCAATTAAAAAAGTCATGATAGTAAAAGTTTATGTACAATCATATTTTCTGAAGAAAATTTTCAAAACCATAAAGTGTAAAGTTGTAATACTGGACTGACAGCTGCCTTTTGGTGCCAGAGGATCAAATCTGCACTGTTTACAAGCAAAATAAATCCGTTTTCTTTGCAAATCTGAATTGATTTAAAGACTTGGACAAGACAGTGACTCTGACTGAACCCGAGTTATGACTATTCTGATGAGCCATGAGTTAATTATAGCCATGTTTCCTTTTTCCAAGATATTTTTTGCTCTAGAAAATTATTTCAAGAGATGAAAGTTAAAAAATCAATTTTTACACTAATAAGATTTATTATTATGGGGCCATATACTGAAAAAGAACCACTTTTATGGAATTTCTTCAGACATTTCAGTTACCTGAACCCAGACTCTCATCCAAAAAGTATTTTAAGAAATTCTAAGCTGAAACATTCCGTACTTTCACTACTCTTACAGGAACATGGGACTTCGACTTTCCCCCATTTAACATTGCTTGGAAAACCTTATTTTCAAAATTCAGACAATTGTTGAGACAAATGTTGCTGTTGTCTTATTTTCCCAAATCTGCCTAAACCTTTGGCTTTTCAAAGCTTTCCAGCACTGTCTAGACTTCCCTCTCTGATCCTACTAATGACACAAATTTATTTATTCCTTCCTTAGCCTCATTTATGCCTTCTCCTTGCAACATACCAAAGCCAAATAATGCTTTCTACAACAAATCCTGTTGTAGGACCACACTGGCTCTTACAGATCACTTCCACATGGATCTGATTGTGTATCACCTTCAGTCTGATCCCTGCTACTTCACAGGAATCATTAACAGAGCTAGGACTGTACTGGCAACATTCTCCTCTACCAAACAGCTTTGGTGAGGAGTATGAGGCTACAAACAGGAAAGCATGGATTCACAAGGAAGTACTCCAATGACAGTTTCTCTGCACTGGTAAAGTGTATGAATATACAACATTTCCTTAATCTTTAAGGCTGCCTGATAAATGCAGTATGTCTGCAGCCAGGGGACTGAAAGGATATGGACTTAAAAGATCTTTTTCTATGGCGCTCCCATAATTGCATTACACGTTTACAGCTGGAGCCATGAAATTTAAGGGTTCACAGTACAGCATCAAATAGTATTCTTTATTTAGTTCAGAAATTTGGATACACTGCTACAACAGAAAATAAAGATCTTTATTTTCTTAAGAAAGCTAAGTAAAAAACATGGATCCAAGCACAGCTCTCAGGCAAGTATTCAACAGGTCTATGACAAAACAGTAGCCTCTGTGTTTTTTATCACTATGTCAGCATTCTGAACAATTCAAATCTGGTTCAGAATGCAATTTCCCATTTTATTCAAAAGTTCTGCTTTCAGGTGCTATCCACTGGACTCTACCAATGCCTTACATTTAACAGGCTCCTTTAGATGTCACAACCCTCAAAAGAAACATTAATACTGTCTGACATATTTTTATAAGTTCAAGGCATGTTAATATGTTAACTGTAACATCTCCTGTCCATCAGCATAGCGACAAATCATAACAGATCAACCAGAAGGGCAGATTTCTGGCAATGAAGATCAACTGCATTTGCAAAAAAAAAAAACCCCGAAAACCAACCAGCCAATTTTACCAATATTGAGATGTATGGAGAACTACCACATGCCATACTGGTGGAGTACACCACGACAAAAGCTTCTGAGAAGACGGTCCCACTGAACTCCCACATTTCATTTGCCTAAAGAATGTTCTAATTTGAAGAATAAACACCATCACTTTGGTTTCTTAAGAATGATACATCCAGGAGGTGTAACCATGATCAAAGCACCACACCAAGGTTAGATCCTGTTGGTCAGTATAATTACCATCACAGTTCTCCAGCTGCCTTGTTACAATTTGCATCTGCTGTGCTCGAAGACCTTTTAATCCTTTGCCAGCACACATGTGATGGGTAACTGGCTTTAATCCTTCCATTATACACATATCTTCCTCCTCCTGATCAGAAAGGTATCCTGGTGGACTGGGCACACCATCCAGTGTCACAATGAACTTGGGACTAGCAGGTTTCTCTGGCTGTGCAAACTGATCTCTATCAAAAAAAGAAATGTAGTAAATTTAGATTTTCTGACTCAAGAGGTTTGAGTGAATGTGAGCTGTGCTAGTGAGTGAAAGTAGTACAAGTTTATCAGTGGGGAGTCAAGCAGTAGCAGACCTTCTTTTAGTAATTACTGGTAATGCACACCAGTTAACAGCCTTCAGGTCCCCATGAGGCAATAATAAGAACTACAGCTCTCAAGTACAAATTCAGTTTGTTGCATTCTGCTCAACAGACAGTTTCAAAAGCTCATTTACAGTCAATTCTGTGGAAGTTGCAATTTTGAGGCAGAAAAAGAGAGCAAATACCATTCTTGGAATTACAAGCCTTTTAACACACAAAACATGTCTCCACAAAATTACTGAAAAGCACATTATGAAACAGTGGTGTAAAAGTTTTTAGAACTAGGATGAGTGAATTGAAATACTGATACTAAGTATTGACAGTCATGTCAATACTGATACTAACTTTGACACTCAGCCTGACTAAAAGGTCAGTCTAGCCTAGGGTCCTGTATCTGACAGTAGCCAGCATGGATAAGGGGGAGCATTAAAACAGGGGACACGTACATATTCTCATGTCTTTCAACATCCCATCCATTTCACCTGAGGGGCTTCCTGAATGAGAGGTGATTCTATGTATTTGGAGAACTGTGGAGTTCTCATCTTGGACAAACAGCAATGGGATAAACTTTGCTTCTCTATGAAATGAGGCTAAAAGCAACTACACTGTAGAATGCCTTTAAGAAGATAGAAACCAGAACATTGAAAACATCACAAGCTAGAACTTTCAGACTGAAGCAGTCAGACAGAAACTGACCTATTCACATACAAAAATTAATCTCTCTCCTATAGCAGTCACAGCTTTCTACTGTGATATTGCCAGGTTATTTTGGAATAATTTGCTCTGTGTTGGTTTTGTTTTCCATTAACATAGGCTTCTAAAAGCCACCCACAGAAAGGAAACACCAGAAGTTCTCAATCACAGCAGCCCACATGATGAAGTTAATCACGCTGTTCAGAGTGGTTTTAACTTGTAACAGGTAGGACTATTTGTTAACTGGAATTTTATTTGAAGCTGATATGAACTTTAAGCTTCTCCTGGTCAAGCTCTCCTGTAAGGAGCCTTAACTCACTGCCCAGGATTCAACACACTCGATACTGTATTAAAAATGTCTCTTAAGAAATGTAATCAAAGGGTGAAATAAGTATAAAATTAATGGCAATCTAAGCAAAATGATTACTTTAGTAAGATTTCAAAAATCAGAAAAAAGAGCAGTACTTTTCAGTTCCTTCTTCTCTCTTGCAAATCAAAGACATGCTCAAGGAACAGTTGACCCTAGGATTATTTTCCATTTAGAAGGATTTCTGGGAAGCTTAATGCCCCTGCTTTTTCTTCTGCTTTTCATAGTCAGTCCATTTTGCATGATTTCACACCTCCTAACTGAACTGACAAAGCACAAGTCTGACCAAATGGCTCCATCTAAACCACAAACAAGCAATTTCACTAGTAACTGTCCTAAAAGAAGAAGCTTTTTACCGTGTCTGTATTAGACGTCCTGAGTGAACTCGCACTGCCTCTGTACCCTTCTTTCCCAATTGCTGATTTTGTGGTGCCATTTCCTCTGATAACTTGGGCTTCTTCAGGATAAAACACCGAGTATCTGAGTGGACCATAGATTCTGGGTCACAGTAATCTGCATTGGGAGAAAAATTACAGAGAAAAGAGTAAAATAAGGTACACATTTAATTATGTATTTATTATTTACAGTAATTATTACAGTATTATAATTATTTACAGTATCAATTTAAATGGTCAATGAGCTAATCTTGCTTTAATTTCTTCCTAGTAGTTTCCAGAAAACATTTTTACTTCCCAGTTAATTCCACAGAGGTGGATCAACAGAAGCCATAAGCCATATTAGGCCAGATCAGAAAATTTTATAAATGGAATGGCTATGCTGAAACAGCACTGAAGGGGGTCCATCCACCCTCCCCCCAAATCTCTCATCCTCTGAACAGCTACTAATGTAATGCATTCATTCCTTACAGATGTAGAAATCAGAAAATTGTAGAAATCAGTATAATTAATTGAAAAGAAGTCTCTTAACATTCACTGGCCAGTAATATTAGATTTGAAAATAAAAGATCACAAGACTTAACCTTGAGTCACTTGCAAGGCATCTTCAATCATAGGATCAATCTGAAGCCGACAAGAGAGCTCCTTTTGTTCAATTCCTAAAAAGACCAGCAATAAGAAGCATATTTTATAGCATGTCAACATGATACTATAGAGAATTGAGGCATACTCTCCAATTCTTTCGATAAAAAATCAACAACAAAAACATTCACAATTTTAACAAAAACAACAACAAAAGCCATTCTCATTACTACAAACCCTTTTCTCATTGGTTAAGGAACAGCAACAAGGCAAAAGCTAAGTACTGTAGGACATTATTCATTCCCATAATCGCTGCTCAGCACAAATGAGGTCTGTGGGCACAGCAACTGATGAAGGCCAAGTTCCTCCTCCTCATTTGTAGAGGAGCTGGCCATCCAGAGAACACACACAGAGGAAAGCAACTAACAAGGAACTACTTTACAGTCTTCTTAAAAGAGCTGAAGCGAATCAGAGCAGCACTGTTCTACACTTGAGATATGGTTTAAAAAAATTATTTTTGCTTTCTGTAAATTTCCTAAGCTAGCTGTCATTTCCATTTCAATGGCAAATGAGTGAAAATATTTAGCATAATTATTTTCTGTGCATTAATTCAAAGGCGGATAAAACTTTTTCTCACATACTTTACAGTTACAATTTCAACTACTTAAGGGAGGCAGAAAGATTCCAAATACACCTATGTGAGGTATAAGAAACTGCAAAAAACTTTTTTAAAATAATGAATATTTACCACTCCTTAACAATGACCATGGGATGATGTAACAAAATATTTACGCAAAACCAAATTCTATTAATTATCTAAATATCTAAACACTTAGCAAGTATAAAGTAAATATTTATAGAAATATTTTTTCCCTGCCTAATTTCTATGAGTCCTTGTGACTAACAAAGACAACACCCCATCCTCTAGAAGAAAACCATGTTGAAAAGGCAGTTTGACTGCCTTTAAATGTTATGCACTTTAGAAGATTCAAAACAGAAGTAAAAACCAAAGCCTGGTATCAGCTGTCCTGTAAGACCAAATAGGGTATTATTTTTAAACTGAAAAATTAAACACTAGAACCATCTATGTGGAAACCATGTGTTGGAAAGAATCTTTTACTATTTCATAGGCTGGAAAAGTGTTGCAAACATTCTAGAGTATATTCACTCTTACTTAAGCTTTGTGACAGAATTACTCCTACAACATACTAAGAAAAATATGCAAAGGATGGGGAAAAGAGAAGCTATCCAAATAAAAGTGCTTATGCAAAACTATTCTTCAGTGACATGCCACAATGGTATAACATTCTCTGCTTATAGATTAATTCCTCTGAGGCTGTCTGTGTGTGTGTTTGGATACATGTATCTATCTGACAGCCCTGCTTTAGAAAGCTGCATGGTCTTCCGGGCAGTTCTGCAAGCAACTTTTAATGCAGACTTAAAACCATTCTTTTCCTTTTCTCTGCTCAGTCTGTAAAATGACATCCCCTAGTATAAATTCTTAAAGAATATTATCAGATGACCTTGAATTTCTTCAACTGTCTGCTCCTTTGACTCTTCTACTTGAAGATGAGAACTCAGAATAGGCAGTCTGCTTTGCACATGAATTACTTCTAACTGTGATTCTTCTGGGCTAATTCGAGTTCTTGGTGCAACTGGAACAGTCTGTTTCTGTGGAACTTTAAATAGAGAAACAACAGAAAATAATTTAAACACTACCCAATCACACAATAGTACTGTTTTCAGATATATTGTGCTAAAAAAACTCTCACAAATTCCTACAACACACACACAAAGAAAAACAAAAATCCCAAGCATCTGTCTCCACAGTAAGCATCTTTAAGCTACCTGTAAAATTCTTAGTGTGCAAGCATATTTGTGCATGTGCATAGAGCACCTCAGAACACTTACTTCTAAGACAAAACAGCGTAAGAAGGATTAGAGTGACAATAGCCAAGTACTCATTCATCCACTTCTACACATAATTAAAGTGGTATTTTCTGATAGTTTTGAAATCACTTTTCATTCCATCTTTCATATATATAATCATGGATGATCAAACTGCATCTTCATATGATGCTACTAGCTACCCTTTGCTAAAGTGCTTACAAACAGAATATAAAACTTAATAGCAGAATTGTAGCATCACTTAGATGCTTTAGATCACTAAATCCAAGTGCAAACCTAAGACCACCACTGCCAAGTGCACCACTAAGCCATGTCCCTACGTGCCACACCTACACCTCTTTTAAATACCTTCAGGGATGGTGACTCCACCACTTCTCTGGACAGCCTGGTCCAATGCCTGAACACCTTCTCCATGAAGATTTTTTTCCTAATATCCAATCTTAATCTCCACCAGCACCACCTGAGGCCATTTCCCCTGATCTTATCACTTGTTATTTGGGAAGAGACTGACCTTGACCAAACTACAGCCTCCTTTCAGATAGTTCTAATTCTCTGTAAAGATACTTGTGGCTTGGAATTTGGGGGTGGCAAGACAACAGGCTGACCTCTTTACTTGGCTTCTGCTAAAACTGTCAGACCTGATTGTGAGAAGCTAAACTCTTCCCTTGGCTGAGTACCAGATCAGCATTTAGTTTCTGACACAAGCAACTAAAAGGTACCGCTCAAGAACTAGATACATTTATGAATTTACTGTTTTGTTTTACCTGTGTGTTTTAAATTCATTTACTTCCATATTCCATCCAAAATGCTTAAAAAAATAAGTTAAATTTACTTCTGAAGAAGTGGAAGAACTTGCATGGTATTTCAGATGAAATTCACAAATCACATCTGTATTAAACAACAAAGTGGTCTGGTTTTTCCACTGAAATATCCTCATGTTGGTAAGTCAAACTACAAGATCACCACTATTAAAAAGATCAACAGTTTTAACTAATTTAGACTTTTTTAGCTATGTCTCATTTCCTACCATACTAATTTGTACACAGGAAGAACTTCCTACATCACCTCAAACTACTGTTTCTTACAATTTGCAGAATTTGAAAGAGCAGGCAAGAGACTTCAAATGGTATCAAAGCTCTACTTCTGATGGTATAAAAGCCATGGCTTAAATAGTTTAGTGAATGCTCCTTCCCTGGCAAGGTGCAATTTGTCCTGCTGACAACATGTGGATTTATGAATGCCCAATGAAATGAAAGCACAAGACGACAGCTGGATTTGCCCTTCTTCGGAAGTCTCTCCTATCTATGAGAACTGAATGCGTATACACACAGACAGCTGTTCAACTGCTGTGTCTAACTGCAACTAAAACCACTGAACTGAATTTGCAGCCTTGTTAAAGGCCAATACACATCATCATACACATCCAGATACTTATCAACATATCCTGATGTACATCAGTCTTTGTTACTCAATATTCTGCACTTCTATTACCTATATCCAGTGCATTTTCATTTTTTTTTTCTCGTTTCCTTTTTTCTCCTCCCCTCTCAGAAGTAAGAAGGAGAATGAAGAAAGGGAAAAAAGATCAAGTAATTCTGATTCATTTCCCCTTGGTGACTATTGACTTCAGAATACTCTGGCCCTTCCATTCTGTATCTATACACTTCACAGACTTGCTGTCTTGATTAATGTGTTTTAAATACCACTTTTCTCCCTTGTTTTCACAGTTCATCACTGAACATTTCAGTGTAATGAAACAAGATGTGGTAAATCCCTCGTGTAACTGACTTGCTATTTAGTATTCTGTCTTATTTCTAAGCACTTTCTTTGGCTTGGACTTACACAAAAGAGTTGGAAAATATTTTAGATTACACAAGCAAAATCAATGTTAATTACCAGTCGAATAATTGGTTGTTTTTGTAACTGATTCCTGTGCTTCAGAGATTGCTTTCAGTATTAAATTCTTATTGGCCTGTTTTGAAGGTGGCAATGAAGGTCTAAAGGAAATAAACAAAAAATTAATTGTGCATAGATTGCACAGCAACAGTATCCATGCTAAAGACAGTTGTTTCAACAGGTTAACATAGGAATAATATTAACAGAAATTATCCTCTACAATTATTTTATCCAAAATAGTTTTCAGTTAATCTATTCTCTCAGTGGATGGAGATCCACAAAATTCTCTAAAAAATGGAAGTCCAGATGTGTGATTTCACCTCTCAACTTAAGCTGGTGCAAAACCATGATGAAAAGCAGTGTAAAAACATGTGAAAGGCCCTCTGCCATTAATTTCTTCCCACCTCTACCCAGCACTTATCTATTGCTATGTTTGTGCTGGCACCAATAATTATGCAGCCATCCTGAGAAATATGGTCCAGCTGCATAATTTGACTCTATCAAAAACATATTATTTGTAAAAAAAGGCTTTCTGCTTGTCTTTAATATCAACAATAAGAAAGCTTAAATCAGATAAATGTGCTATGGTGCTGAAGATAAATTCAGTACAGTGTATTAGCTTAAAATAAATCTTATAAAAGCTAACACTGTAAACACTTATTAAAGCTAACATCTCCTCTCTAGTTTAAATGTTCTTCCTCAATTGTTAAAAATAAGATCCAAAAGACTTGTATTTTTACTAATGCCTGACAGTTAGAATTAGGGAGCAGAAAAGAAAAAACCTCTGAAGACTGTCTGAAAAGTTAAAATCACCTTAAAGAACAAATGAAAACTGGTTTGAAAACAATTCCTGAAAATAAATCAAATTACTGAAAAATTAATTTAACAAAATAGATACCTGGTCTGAAACATGCCAACATTATTGTTCTTTTGCCAGTAAACTTTACCCAAATAATGTAAAAATTCACACTCTATTGCATCTTACATGCAATAATGAAAACAGGTTACTGAACTAAAGGCAAAGGATGGCATCAACAGGCACCTCATCCACAGAGTTGTGAGAAAGTACAAAAAATATTAAAATTATTTACTAAATTTTGTCTGTCAATTTTCCAAAGTGAAAACTGATTTTCCCCACTTCCGAAGTTTTCATGCATTATATTAATTCTTGAAAACCCAGAATCATGGAGATCTTCCGTACCTTCTTTCTGGCTTTGCAGGTACAGACACGCTGCTGGAGATGCTTCCTGTTCGCAATCCGTAGTCTTCCTCTTCCTCTTCATCGTCTCCATCATTACAGAACTTTTTCACTTTGACTACCGAGCTTACAACAGGCAGCCGCCTCTTCCTGGAGCTTTCCTCCTACAACATACAGAGTAGGCAAAACAGCTCATTTAGCATAAACCACGAATCAGTAAACCAGCAAAGAAAGTACTGCAATTCCACTTGGAGCCAGGAGATGGAGAGCTTCCATTCCAGTTGTACAAGTGACTGCACTGGATAATATGAAAATCAGACACTGAAACATCTCATTGGAAACACAACTGTAAACAAAATTTAGGAAAAAAAAAAAACCAAACTCAAAAAAACATCTCAAGTATAGAAAAATTCTCCAACACCTAGAGAAAACCAGGGTTTTCCAAAGACATTCATAGTATTCTTCAAGATAAGTATGTTAAAAGTGTGAGAGAGGAAAGTAAAATCAGTATAAATTACTTTTTTCCCCTGTATCAACTCTGATTTCAGGTAAATTTAAGGATTCATTTCTAGCAAGGAAATTATATATTCCAAAGGATATTAATTGTTACATATAGTCAGGATGGTCCATTTTAGACAATTCAAGGTCCCTATTGTCTCTTCTGGACATTATTCATGAAACAGTAATAGAAGAAAAGTTTCACAAGACCTTTTTCAAATATTTCCAAGGAGAGACATTCATCAGTGATTTATGTACAACATTAAATAAATCACTATATTCTCATTTGCACTTCTCCATTCTCAAAAACTAAGACACCAGGATGTATCTTTGTAGAGCATTCTAGATTTCCAAATAATATTAATTATCCTTTATACAGAATGAAGTAGTGGCAAAGACAGAGAACTTTATGAACTGCAACAAACACAGATGCACTTTCAATACAAGGTATGTAAAATACTTGCTTCATTACAACATTAGGAGCCATAACTATCTTCATTCCTCTCAAAAAAGCTCTTCATTCAAGTGCATAGTCTATCAGCTAGGATGACCACCCTGCCTGGCTTAGCTTGGCTTCCAAGGTACTTAGGGCAGCAGTCATCTTTTAGTATGGCCTTGTGCAACATACATCCTAAAGAATTCTAAACTGACAAAGTTCTAAATAGAATCATCATCAATGTATCTGGGTTAATAAACAGCATACCAAAAATTCTGATTTACTGGACTGTGTAAAGCTGGGGGTATACACAGCACTTAGGGAAGATCATGATGATTCAATGATCTTAAGATTAGAATTATAATTTCTGATTCATCATATGGAGCTCAATAATGTGCTACTTGTCCAAGTCAATACGATAAGAAGATGTACATGGTAATTAACTCAGAGATGCAGCAAGCTCTCAGATAATGATGTCAAATTATGCAATCTGTTTTTACCAGTGGACACAAAGGATGAAATCTCAAACCTACTGGTACCAGTGACAGAAGTCTTTTGATTTCTCTGAGGTCAAGATTTTACTGAAGTGTATATAGCAATTTAGTTTCCTAACAAGAATAAACTTTTGCAATAATTTAGGTTGTACTAACCTCACTGCCCACTTTATCAGCACCGAGTTTGGAGGTGGGTCTGTGACCTTCTGCTAAGCTGCCAAATGCTTCTGGATTGCACAGCTGGCCTGTTTCCAAAGACCTGCAGCCTTGTGTGTCTGACTGCCGGCTCTCCTGCAAGCTGCCCTGTTGTGACAATCTGGGCACGTGCGCGTTGCCATCTGCACTCCTGACAGCTGGTGGCCGGTAGATCTCGGCTGAGGGACGAGACGAACCATAAGTTACAGTCACAATAGGTTTCTTCCGTGACAAAGGATTCTCCTGCACAAAGTTTAGGTCTTCATCAATTAGATCATCTGGTTCAGGTTTAATGTCAATTACAGCTTCAGAAGGTGACAATTCCCTCAAAGGCTTGACAGTAGATGTTAAGCGGGATGCAGAACCATCTTCACAAGACTGCCTGATAAAAAAGAAATTGCCAACTGTTATCCACAAGTCAAGTGCCAGAAAATAAGAACTGTCTTTTAATCAAAGCCAGGAGGGAAGAATCATTACAGTATTACTGTTTATATGAATTTAACACACTGGTATTTTCAGGTTGGTTAATTAATCTAAGCCCATGTGTGGCTTAAAGAACTGAGCTCTGATTTAATGTTTTTCATACAACAAATTGTAGCAATGCTTTACTCTTCAAAAGTACTTTTATCTTTCCAAGTGTCTGCACTCTTCAGAATGGCTACTACACTCATACAACTACTGATGTCTGAAGGTGTGCTAGGAAGTAGCCAGCAGCCTTACCTGGAAGCAGCGTTCCTCTGCTCCTGTGAGCTGGTTGAAACTCTGGAGTCATTTCTTTCACTCCGAGTGCTTGACACTGCAAGAGGTGGCAAGATATCCTCACGCCTCCTCTCATCACTCACACATGAACTGCTTTTGCTGGAAGGCAGGTTGCTCTCAAAGATATTAGATTCTGAAGATTTTACACTGGTTGGTTCTGTGGAGACAGGTACCTTTCACTTTTACATTAAAGCACAGCAATACAGATTTTACAGTAAATGTAGCTACGAAACTGCAAACAAGATGTTGCACATGCCTGAAAATACAACAAGCTGAAAGCTTGGAATACATCAGCAAGAAACAGAGAAAACACACAGACACTAGACTCAAAAATAAATTTTTTATCTCAAAATAAAAAGAAATTTTCTTAACAATCTGCATCCAGAAGACCACATAAACAAAAAATTAACAAAATAGACAAGATATTTTTGCAACTCATTAGACGTATAATGCTACACAGGAAAAATAAGCCTACCTTCACTCATAATTACTTTTCTTACTTACCAGTAGTCACAGATCGCAGCTTATCCAAAACGCCATGGAGCCTGAAATAGACAGTGGACATTTAAGGAAGCAAAAGAGAAACAGGAGAAATAAAAAACCTTAACTTACATTCAGACTAACCACTTTTCAGAGACCCACTGCCTTTCCATCCTTATGACAAGCACCTCTTTTATCTAAGACTTCATTTTCCATCAACCAAAGTATGTTTGACCTCAAAAGGGAGGCTTAAAGTATCGTACCTCCTGTATGTCTTGTACATGCAAGCAGAGTATTCATCACATCATCTACTTTTGGCATTTATTCAGTTTACATAATCAAAGCAAATACTACCCACCTTTCACTACAATCAATGAAGTATCAAAAAGATTGATTCAAAAAACCTAAGTTAGAAGCCTAAAGCATAGCCTAAAATTTTACTTTGTATATGAAACTTTAGTTACACAGCAGAGTTAAACATAATTCTAAGTACAAACTCAAACAGTATATAACTCATAGCATTCTCAGGATTCTTCCAGCATGCTTTGTATATACCAACAATACTTTCAGAGATGTGCTGGTGAGCAGAAATATTTCAGTGAAGTACCAAACTTACCCTTTGCCTGTGAAAAAGTTACTAAGCTGAAGTAACACGTAAAATTACAGGGCTTTAATACAATAAGGCTGCTTAAAAATAAACACATATTGCAGTGAGAAGAAAGAAAAAAAACCTGAACACTTAGATTCATATCTTACTTGGAATTCAAATGTGATAATGGGCAAGTCCATAATTTAGGCTGAATATTAGAAAGGAGCTAAGGAACAAGAACATATTGAAAAGACTGCATGTGGGTATAATGAAGGCTTATACTCATTCTCCTTGTGAGCTTTCACTAGAACACTTGTCAGCTGAGCTCTGGTGACGCAGATCAATTTTCACACTGACCTCAGGCTAACTGATCTGACACTTGGTTCAGAGTAAGAAGTGGTGGCCAACCAGCAGGATTACCAGGTCTGTCATAATTGCTGCAAAACTTATGCCAAAAGGCCCAAATTACCAGCTACAGAGACAAACCAAGGAAGGCAGATCTTGCCGAGTACTGTAATTAACCAACGTTTAAGAACAGAAACATTCTAGACTGTATTTAGAATAAGTAAAAAGTATACAAAACTGCCAGCTACAATGTTATGTAACACTTGTTCACCAGTCCCCTTACAGCTTATTCATAGGTTTCATCTTATCATCTGTCCTTCTTTTAACCAATATGTACTTTGGTACCTGATAAAGTACTCCAACATTAAGTTTATATTTTTAAATCTGTATCTATCTATATAAATATATATGGAATGAGAATACTGACTTAGGGTTAAAATAGTCACTATGTTTAAAATTTAAGCAGGTGTCAAAACCAGCTGTTGGTATAATATCTGCATATAGTCAATACACCATATAGAATATAAATATATAAAATTATCTTGATTTATTTGCTGAAATTTGCTTTCTCTACATATTTATTATTTTTTAATAAAGTTTTAGTTTCATTTACAAAGCCATGAAAGTGTTTCTGCTACAATTTCTGACTGTATATCAGGATTCAGTCAAAACTGTAGTACAGGAGATATATCCTCATCCACTTGTAAACTTCACTGATTTGTCTGGTTCTCAAAACTACTATGAGAGAAAGACAACTGCATGACTTCCTGATACACTGAAACCCAAAAGTTTTGCCTACTCAGGCCACAAAAGGCAGCAAAGAAATACGTGTGAGGTTTTTAAAAAAAAAGAGCCATGCTTAATAGTACTCCTTTATTATATTTTTGACAAGTGCCAGGAGAAAAATGAAACCTGTGTTAGTAAAATCAAACTATATCCACACAAGTTACACTATCACCTAGAAATCCATTTGTTTAAATAGCTAATACAATGATTTGTAATAGCTGGAACTATTTTCCATTTTTTGTCAACGTTTATGATTTCATAACATAACCAACTTCTAAAATGTTTCTCTCTGCTATTCAGTAACAGAAAAGTTCCTAAGAACTAATTACATAGAAGAAATATTGGAAGTGAATTTAAACTGTCAGTATGAAAATGTCAAAGAAAGCATAACTGAAAAAGAATAAAAATTATAGTACTTCTCTCATCTGTACAAAACAAAATAACGCTCCTTGAAATTCTATCAGATAGGAGATTCAGAAATAAGATTAACTTGAAAAAATACACAACTCTGAAAGCAACAAAATCTCTAGAGTCAAATGTCTGAAATGTGGATTTACTTACAGGCTTCTACTGTAAAACAAATTCAGTATTAGAAAATGCATGTGAAATATAATGGCTAAGTTTGTCATGCAGCATAGAATGAATGAACCTACATTGTCAGAAGCTGACAGTAGAGCTGAAGTGTTGCTAACTTGTCCTGTTCACAGTAATTCTGAGGTTCTACTTTTGGTTTTTAGAGTTGGGTGGTGGTAATAAATAAACAGCCTGAGAGGTGGAAATACCTAAGCATTTGGTGCTAAGCCTTGTCAAAGACAGTACACAGAATTAGATCCACTGCTCATCTGCCCTGATATAGTAATTCCCATGCACAGCAATCTGAATCACTGTTAGCATAAAAGCAAACAGATTGGTCCTTTACATCTAACTACAGTGAACAAGGCACTCATGCTCACAGTGGGCTTTGCAGGAATAATTGTAAGTCCACATACTACCTGAGCACTTCATTTACAAATCTGACTGGCTTATAAACAAATGAGTCCTCCAGTCCTTTGCCATCTAACTATCACCTCAAAAGCCTAACTAGGGTTAGACTAAAACTAATTTACTTATTAGACCTGCAAGGTAGGAGCTTTTATTAAAGCAAATTACATAATGGGAAGATAAATAACTTTTTAAAATGTCAAGTGTCACTTGTAGAAAGCAGTCCTGCACTACTGATAAGAAGTGTGACAAGTAACTTGCAAACATACCAGACAGTAAACCTGACAGTATTGTTTCCAAGGAAAAGGGAAAGGTCTTCTGTCATCTGCTCTTGACTCTTCTTATTGGCCACCATAACCATAATATAATCAGGGAGTTCTTCATCTAATAGAAAGAGAAATATGTTGTTTTAAAGTATAATAAATCATGGAAGACATAGAAAACATTTTTAAACACGTAACCAAACTTTTTCTGGTTTACTATAAAGACTGTGCAGGCAGAGGATTAGGTAAGCAAAGTAACAAGACTTCCATTTTCTCTGAGTTTCAATACAAGTCTCATCTACGAGCAACGAATAAAAGATCATCAACTTCACAAGAGCGTAAAATGAAGATCAATGTATTTAAAAAATGAGTAAACAGAACGGAAAGAAGAACAAGATAAAAGAAAGCCACTCTGCTGCCTATATACTTTTTCTTGAATACTAGCAAATACCTATAAACATCTAGCAAATATTCATCACCTCATCCTTGTCAAATTTCCTGTAGTTACAAAACTAAACAAATAAATATCCATTTCTGATATGTGCATTAAACAAATCAAAACTGTATTAACTTCCAGATTTTTTACCTACAAAAATAAAAACAAATCCCAGCAACCTCAAGAATGAATTTTTATTCTGTAATGTATGCAATTTCATACACAGTGAGAAACCCATTCCCTTGCACACAGGGTACTCGACTCATCAGAATGCATAGGAAGGTGCTTAGAGCTCAACATTACCACACTAAGGGTTTGGGGAGTTTGGTGTTTGCCATTTCACTTTGGCCTAGCTCTGGCCTCTGCTGAAGGACTGACTGGCACAATTGTTGCTCAAAGGCATTAGTTGTGCTTCTTGAGCACAGACTTCAATTTAGTTTAATCAAGCATCTCATGCTCTCCAATTCTACTCCATGGCATGACATGAACATAACAACAGTAAGCATGAACAGCTGGGAAATACTATCCAAATTACGAATTTGAATCAAGGCACTAATACAGCTGTGCTTATTTAATCAAGCTACGACAGTACACAAAACTAAAAAAACCTAAAAAATTAAAAATAGAAATCAAAATCCAAATGAAAGGAATTGTCTTTCTTCCATGTATATGTACACTGTAAATAACTTATCTCTACCTTAGACCACAAAAATAACATTGTACCTGCACTACCACTACTCATTTGTACCAACATAACCCATTACTAGCTTAATCCCTCAGTTTTTTTGGTGACTTTTTGTTTGTTTCAGGGGTTTTTTTTGTTGCTGATTTGTGCTTGTTTTTTTTTTTTTTTCTACTGCAAACTACAAGTTGCACAAGATGGACAGATGCTCAGACTTAGGAATTTAGGTATGATTTTTATTCATTGGCCACGCTACTTTTAAACATAATAAGCTCTTCAGGTGGTTCAATGCATGATAAAGTAAAAAGGATATTTTAAGTACAGATCAAAACATAAGTTAGCACAATTACCAGTATAACAGTTTGTGTAACAGTATGACAGACAAAGGAAAGAAACTTCTCGGTATCTGTGTTGGCTTATGCCAACTTAATCTGCATGTGGAACTACAGCCTTTTGAAAAATTTCCTAACTGATGAATAATTAACTGCTTCAAATATATGAATATTTCCTTTGTAAGCACTACACAACAAGTAAGTTTCAACATATCTTGATATATAGGGCTTTTCAAGAGAAAAGAACTAGCAGTGTCAGAAAGAAACAAAAGCATGGTTCTTGTGCAGAGGCTAGAAGGAAGGAGAACCAACATTTTACTAGTTACCTGAAAGAAGAAATGGAGTTTTTGAAAAACAGTACTGGAAGAGTTGTCCAAAATACTCTAATCAAGAAAAGAAATCTGAAAAATCACAGGATTTTGGAAACATTGGTATAAAAATAAAGAAGAGGCCAAGGCAAGACGGACTTAGCAATAAAGAATACAAAGTTATATAAAGTTCAGAAGCTGACTGAGAAGAAACTGCAGACTTTGTCTGCTGATCCTGGGAATACAGGAAACCTGTCCTCTGAATACAAGAGACAGAAGGAAAACAAAGAAAGAATAATCAGTCATAGCTGCAATCAGAGATGGCCAGTATTCTACCAGCATCTTAGTATTAGAGACAAGAAAGACTTATTTCAGAAATACAGGAGAAAGCGAAGAATCAAGGACTAAGAAACTGAAACCTGGAGTGATGGCAAAAAATCCCAACCAAACAAAAAACAAAGAGTTACTTAAAAAGACAAGCTTTGAGACGGTGCAAAAGGCGATTTTACAATTAAAAAGTTCTAAACACGGTTCCTAGGCACCAGCTGAGTTCAGAATGTCAGCTCCTAGGTAACTCCCCTCTATGAAGCCAATACATTTTTCCATAAATACAATTGCACCCTTGAAATAGGAAAAAAAGATTAATTCATCATCAAACTACAAACTCTGAACTTGGTCCTGCAACTGACAGGATCTCTAAATTATGCTCTCAATTCCTTTTCTTCACCTGAAATCCAAGAATAATCATAGACAACAACAATGCAGTTTCAGGACTGAGGTATTTTGTTTCCAATGGAATGCTGTGTTAAGTTACCAACTTTTACTGCTGCAGAAAACAATTGCTCTGAAGTGCAATATTCATTTCTTCCTGGATTCAGAAACAACAAACAAACCCAGAAGACCACAGATGTTCATACTGCTCACCCCTCCTGTCACAAACCAAATAAAATCTCCCTCTGCCTCTAAGATTCAGATAGCATGTATTTCATCATCATTAGCTCATAATAGCTCTCAGTCTTCTCCTTAACAGTCAAGCTCTCGCATTTTAAGGGTTTGTCCCACATAATGTTTCTGATGTGGCCTTTTAATTTCCTAAGCCACTCACTCATCTTTATCCTGTCTCCTAATGTCAACAGACTCCTCACCCTGAATTCAAGAGCTGTTAAAAATATGCCTAAGAGAGACTGATTCCACCTCAGAGTGGTCACAGCTAACTGCTGATGTATTTCCAAGGCTCTTGCTTTGTATAATGCTTCTCCTAATGCTTCAAAGAAATTTCCTTAGATATTCACATCATGGGTTGTTTTTCTTTCAAACCCCTTGCCACCATTTCTAAAGGGAAAGACTATTAACTTCTTAGTTATTTTCTTCAGTTCTTCACGTACTGATATTCACATACTGCTTCCTCTTATTCTTAGAATATAGTATTTTGTGAAGTACTAGTCCAGCACTTCAGGTAATTCTTCTCATGCTTAAGGCTTCTGTATGCATTAACAGAGGTAATAGTAAGTTCCATTAGCTAAGCTAGTTTTTTTCCTACATAACAAAAATGATCTAGAGAAGATTGCTGAACACATGACAAAACTTACCAACATAAGCCCCCAGCTCCTGTAACTTTCCTTTTATAGCACCCTAAAAAATAATGAAATATTATTTAAGGGATGGATCAACAAAGTATTTCTGTCTGCAAAGAAGTGGGAGGCTTAGAAAAGTTTATTTCATTTACTGTTTGCACACAATGGTTTAACATGTTAAACTTTTCCTACTTCTACTGCTCAGGATAGGAACGTACTAACAGCGAGGGACTGACAGCAGAGCAACGGAATCTCACTCTCTCTACCCTATATCCGATAGACCACACAAATGGTAGTGCCGATCCTGACGCTACCGTTCAACCTGCAAGTCCCAGCTGTCCTTTTTTAAGCAGAGACCACCCGGACTCACAAGGTGCAAAGAAAACTAAACTAAGATGGTTTGATAAAAGGTCATTCCCGGCTCAGCAGGGAAACAGAACCCTGCCGGGATTTCCAGACTGTGACTGCCGAGTGGGAGCCGCTGACAGGCCCTGCCGGTACCGGAGGCTCACACCCGGCCAAGCTGCGCGTCCCCCGGGCAGCCCCGGGGCCGGACGGGCTCTGCAGGGCGAGAGCCGCATCCCCGGGACAGGGATGGCACCTGGCAGCTGCCCGTCGGGGGACAGGGGTGCCCCGGCGCCGCTTCCCACAAAATCGTCTCTCCTGCTCCCGCCCTCCCCGGGGAGTCCCGAGGACCCCGCCGCCGACCCCTCTGACGGAGGGGCCCGGTGCCTCAGCCGCCGGCTGGGCCTGCCCCCAAAAGCGGGCCTGGCCTCCTGCCGCGGGCGGAGGGAGAGACCCGGCTGCTTCTGTCTCACCCGGATCTTGCGGCTGATCTCGGTGCCGATCTCCATGGCCGCACCGAGCCGTCCCCGGCCCGGCCCGCCCCGTCCCCTGTGGCCCCGGGCCCGGCTCCCACCGCCACCCGCGCGGGTACCGAGCGCCGCTCGGGCACAGCGCGCGGCCTCCGCCGGCACCGCCCCCTGCCGGGCGGCGGCCGCACCGCCCGCCCCCTCCACGGCCGCAGCGCGGGGCTCGGGAAGCAGCGGCGTGGAGCGGAGCCACGGCCCAGGGGCCTGCTGCCGACTGCCCGAGCGGGGAGCCAGCGGAACTCTGAATGCCGGAACAACAGCTCCGCGGTCATTTCAATATTCATGCTCTTTCTCGAGAACTACACACACTCAATATTCAGTTATCCGTTAAAAAACAAATAAATTATGGTATAACCGTACACAAAGTATTCAAGTAACTTTTAATGCCACACTACGGCTATATAGGTTTCCTGGTGCCCACCACAGCCTCTTCATCACCTCCTTTTCTCAGCAGGGCTAGAGAGAAAATATAACAAAAAGGCTCATGTGTTGAGAACAAGATCAGGAGACCTCACTCACTGATTACTGTCATGGACAAAACATACTTGGGGAAATTAGTTGAATTAATTAACAATCAAATCAGAGTAGGATAATAAGAAATAAACCCAAACCGTAAAATACCTTCCCTGCACCCCTTCCTTCTTCCTGGGTTTAATTTTACTCCTGATTCCCTACCCATCTCCCCCCAAAACAGGGGAATGGGAGTGGGGTTATGATCAATTCATCATCTGTTTTTTCTGACACTGCTTCCTTCTCTCCTGCTCCCAGGAGAAGCAGCCTGCCACAAAGACTGCACACTCACTGCTGCAATGTGAATCCTTTTCATGGGTTGCAGTTCCTCACAAACTGCCCTGCCATGGGTCCCTTCCATGAGGTACAGTCAGTCCTTCGGGAACAGGGTGCTCCACTGTGGATCCCCCAGAGGGTCCCAAGTCCTGACAGCAAACCTGCTCCAGCATGGGCTCGTCTCTTCACAAGGCCACGGGTCCTGCCAGGAGCCAGCTCCAGCACGGGCTTCCCGCAGGTTCACAGCCTCCAGGCATCCATGTGTTCTAGCATGGGGCTGCTCTGTGGGCTGCAGGTCGATCTCCGCTCCCCCACTGACCTCCGTGGGCTGCAGGTGGATCTCTGCTCCCCCACTGACCTCCGTGGGCTGCAGGTGGATCTCTGCTCCCCCACTGACCTCCGTGGGCTGCAGGGGCACAGCTGCCTCACCATGGGCTGCACCAAGGGCTGCAGGGGAACCTCAGCTTTGGTGTCTGGAGCACCTCCTGCCCCTCCTTCTGCACTGACCTTGGCTCCTGCAGAGCTGCTCCTATCACATGTTTTCATTCCTCTCTCTGGCTGAAATTTGCTTGTGCACAATAACTTTTCTACCCTTCTTAAAAATGTCATCCCAGAGTTCCACTGATGGAACCGTACTGGGTGTGTGTGGCCGGTTTTGGCCAGTGGAGGGTCCATCCTGGAGCTGGCTGGCATTTTCTTTTTCAGACATAGAGGAAGCCCTCAACAGCTTCCCACAGAAGTCACCCCTGTAGCTCCTGCACTACCAAAACTGGCCACACACACACACACACACACCGTACAAGCATCCACGGGTATTACTGCTACAGGGGATCAGTTGCAAGGGGGGAAAAACAATGTGGAGAAAAGCCTACAAGGTAAGCATAATAGGAAACTAAAAAGAACTAATGCTTGAGGCAAACAATTTATCTTTTGCACCAATACCCCAGATTCACTTCAGCTGATTTAATGAGTAGTAATATTATACAAAGCCCAGCCTACAGATAAAGGGTCTTTTACAAGTAATGCCACTGATTAAAATAAACTCCAGGCATTGTAGTTAACAGCTGTATTAATCCCTTTCTGCATCATTGTTCCTAATATAAATCAAACATCATACAGAGATAGTTTAGACTAATTATTGCTAATGATCTGAGCTGTTAGCCTGATTCCACTTAGAATATATTGATGTTACAGTGAGAGGCAACCAATAACAAATTAGTTCAATTACACCATTCCATTTTAACATTTAAGAGACACATTTTGCTTTCTTAAGATTTCAATTATGTTGTACTATGTTGTATTATTGGAAAAAGAATTACTGCAGTACAGAGACAAGAACTGAGTTTATTTCATAAGTAAAGGATTTACTTTAGAAAAAGATACTGTGTTTGAGAAAATGCTCCTTTGCAAAGAACAGCAGGAGCTCATTGCTTCAAGTTCAGCACTACATTCTGTGTAGGAAAACTGCCTGTTTTCTTCTAATAGGAAAATTCTATAACCTTAATTAGTTACTTAGTTGAACATGTTCAACACTTTACAGCACCCCATAAGTAAAAATGAATCTTGCACACATGAAATTGCAGGCTTCAAGCATGTAATAGACATATGGTATGGTCATTTTCTAGCACTCCTCTCTACTACCATCAGAAATACATAATGATGCATATAGACCCAGCCATCTCTTGCTCTCTCACAAATAAGAAATAGAATGATGAAAAACAGGAAGGCTTCAGAACAAAAACATGATGAATAAAGTAAATTTGTTTAGAGAACAGCTTTCAGATTTAGAATGAGAGATATTCTGACTTTTCAGTTCATGAAGTTACTATTTTGCATGGTGTAAATTAAGATATTTTTCCACATGACTTCTTCATTGTCTCAGAACTGTGGGAAAGCCCCTTTAACTAGCCGTTTCCGGGTTACCCTGCCTGTGTTTTTATCACAAACAGGTAACTCTCCATTAGGCTGAGGAATATATGCTTGCATATAAATTTTCTGCCTGGAGGGTGCCTGATTTTGCTTCCTGTTTGGCTTACTTCCAACTTTCTGTTTTACCTTTAGTCAATACAAAGTCTAGATGCTGGAGAGTTCCTCTGGAATTGAAATAAGGTGAATATTTGCATCAACTTCTACCATTGCCTGATACACTCAAACTGCAATCACGCATTTAGACTAAGATGAAAAAAAAAAAACCAACCAAACAACCCTCCAAAAACCTGTCTCAGAAGGGAGGATGTCTCTCTTTTTCTTAAAAAAACATAGGCTTATCCCTGTTCCACTATGGGCAGGCCAAATTCAACCCAGTGGGCAGGAACTTTCCTCTGTGCCTATAGAACAAGGGGTGAAAAATTCAGCTCTGGGATATTACAAGTTTCTTCACATAAACTTCAACAACAGAAGAAAGATTATAGCAAACATGAGGTCAAGAACTATGAATGTTTTGAGTGTTGACTGGGACTTAAATGGGAAAGCAGAAGCTCAATATAGTGCCCTCAGGTAATCTCTCTACATTTTATTGATGTGTCTTTACCAGAGTCCATCACATGTTCATGGCTGCCATTGTCTCTTTGTCCCTTTTATTAGAGTTGATAGTTGGAGCAAAGCAGGTAATATAGAGGTGGTGAGATGAAAAAAAAATTAGGTGGTGGAATATGGAGAAAGTGCAGAAAGACACAAAGTTTGGACACAAACTGGGATTATAAGAAGGAAAAAGCAGAAGAAAAATATTATTTGTGAATTCAAATGTGATGAGCTTCAAAAGAAAATGTAATTTGCAGAGGACCATATTGATAATGTCCCAGCTGTCTCTTTTAAGATGAGGTGTTGTCTTTAATGTAAATGAACAGAAGAAAAATGCAGCAAGAACTAACTGGAAAGCAAGGAAAGTCTAATAAATGCAAGTTCTAGGCAGGGAATGAGAGAGGAAAAGGGTGTGATGAAAAATTAGAGCAGGAAATGTGACAGATAAGAGAATTCAGACTTTGTTTCCAGTATGAATTGTTTAGAAATAGGAGGGGTTGCCTCAGTAACCCCAAATTTTCATGGTTTGGATTTTTCATACATTGTATCAGTCAGTTTTCTCCAGCAAGTAAGTGCAGTTTTATCCTCTAGCAGTCACCTTTAGAAAGGGTACAATTTAGGCTAGTTCAAAGTTAATTTATTTTACTCAACATACGATTCCCCTAACTAATGTTTTATATATTGCTTATGGACTGCTCATTATAATTAAGGCTGATGTATGGAAGGAAAAAAAAAAAAAGATTCCTCTGATCTCAGGGAAGATGATTGTGTCTAAGAGAAATAACTCTGAAGAATTCATTATAGTACAAAATTACCTACATATTTCAGCTGAGATTAGTGTCCTCGTGAGCAACTTGCTATTTGCATAGTTGACCTGCAGGTTATACCTGCTCAGACAGTAGCATGTTTGTGCACTTCACATCACCAAAACACTTTCTAGGTTTTAAAGTTATTAGTCAGCGTTCACATACTCACTTTACCTTTTTCCTCATCCTTGACTGGTTCTATGTTTGTATATACTTTTGCTTGGTTCACTCAGTGTGGAGACCCAATATTCCAAATTGCACTCAACAGCTGTTGATTTCAAGTGCATGCAAACACACGGAGGTCTTCATATACTTGTGAGACTGAAGCACCCTCTCTTATGGTGTTTGCATTAGTTAAACACTCTAAATATTACTGAATTTATATGCATCTAAAACTTGCTAAGATAGTTGTTAGTAAGGGTATCATTTCTACTGACACCTTTGGGAGTTTTTAAGTCCAGACAGGCTGAAAGATCAGCCTTTAGTCTGCATTTTTTTTGCTGTGTATCTCACCAACAGCTGAAACTTTGCAAGGACCTAAATGTATGTGCATAGGTCATTTGATAAAACACATAGAGATTAAACCTTGAAATTATTTCCAAGCTGCATGAAAAGAAGACCAACAGAATTTTGGTAAGATATTTGCCTTAACTGGAAAGGCTTAAAATAAATGATCATATGATTAAAAAAAGCAAGGATTGCCTGCTATTTGTTGTAACCCCTATTTCTGTAGTGCCCCTGTAGCCAGAGAAGCAGCTGTTCATTGCTGACATTCTCCCTGCCAGGCATTCCAACTCTCTGAGGTAATGGGCTACAAGCATACGGGCCTTCGCTTTAATTCTTTCAGCGTATCCTTCCGCATGGATAGAGCGAGGGGAACGCCTCCAGGAAAAGAAATTAAATGCACACACACAGAGGCACACAGGGACGGCCGATTTGAAAATATTCCTGAGAACGCAATTTGCGCTCATGCGGCACAGCGTCACATGAAAGAGGCCGCCTGAAGAGCTGGCTGGCACAGGTTTATTTTGTTGTAGTATTTTCTTCCACCCCCCAGCTCTTTACCCAGTGGAATGATATCCAGAGCGAGTTTTTTGAGACAGGAAGTGAGGAATGTTTTCACTATGAGTGATCTGAGAAGAAGGTGGGTTAGCCGAGATAGCAGCTGTTTCGGACAAGAGGAACACAGTAACTCAGTTCCCGGGGAACACAGATGAGATGGCTCCGGGAGAAGAAGTCTCGGAGCGCTGGGGCTTTTTTTCGGCTGCACATATGTGAAAGGAGACCCGGTGTCTTTGGATCGCTGTGCACGGTAAGGGGAAAACAGCGGACACAGCAAAAAAAAAATAAAAAAATAATAATAATAATAAAAAAAAAATAGCGGGTGATCTTCTCTGGTGTGTACCGTAAGGCTGAAGAGTTTCAACCACTTAGTTTTTGAAAAGTAAATGGTTGAAATGGTCATGGGACTGTGCTTCTGGAGGTGGGCAAAGTTTGAGATAGGCACTTATTGCTGCTCAGTCCAAGAGTCCTGTCAAAGATTAACTGGTAAAACAAGGAGAGGGTGGAGTATTTTGATTACTTTTTTGGCTGCCCAAATATCTCTGAAATAAAAATATATGTATTTCAAGAATTTGAAGTAATAGGAACCCTTTTTCACCATGATATATTGCAATTTTATTTTGATTACTGTAATTTATGCTGGCTATTTAAAAATATGTGTATAGTAAAATGCTAATAATTGACGGGGGAGTGGGAGGTGAAAGTAAAGAAGAAAGATACCACAGTGCTCAGTAGTCACACATTAGTCGCGGCCATGTAGCTGAAATTCTAATACAGCATTTTTGAAACGACAGGTTTCTGTTGAAATATAAAGGTACAAAGTTTGGCCACTAAAAAACATTTTTAGGTGTTGCATGAAAGTTCCAGGCTTGGCAAATAAAGGCTTGTTATTGTAAAGGTCATCAGCTGGATTTGTAACTCCTGGCAGTATGTAACCATGAGTTTTGGCTAAAGTAGCTTAAAACAATGCAGGTAGGTCTGAATTTAAAGTAATGCAGCAGGCAAATTTGAGAGCACCTAGGACTGCAGAATGCACAGCTGCTGAGTAAAACCAGCACAGCTATGTTTTCAATAAATACACATGGCTAGCAGTAGAAGATACTGAATAATACCCTGGTGTTATTCAGCAAACTTGCCTTAATTCGACAATATTATATGTTTGGAATCTTTTTTTAGTTGGTCTTTTGTGACATGTTCTAGAACTTAATTACTTTAGTTTTTCTTGTTATACATGGCTTTCAGAAGTCATGAAGGTTATGTCAGGCATACAAAAATGAAATAATTTAGGGTAAATGCTCAGGAGCATTTAATGAAAACAACAGATCATAACCTGGAGAATGTTCCTGGCTGGCACATTCTGAAAATTCTGCTCTAAACATCCTTCTTATGTTTGCATTGCTACCTGTTTGCATAGAGAAATAACTGAAAGTCTGAGGCTGCCTCATGTCAGCATTCGATGGTTTGGAAATTTCACCTGCCAGGTTAGTCTGTGGTTAGTGATTTTTAGTTTTGTTGGTTTTTTTTTTTCCTTCTGTGGTCTTAGAATACTTTTCTAACCCTTGATATGGGTATAAAATATTGAAATTCTTTCATACTCAGTGGCACTCCATAAAACCTGAGATTAAAACACTTCTGCATTTCTGACTGTAGCTTTCAGAGAGGAGTAAATTGATTTCTCTCATTGCTGTAGCACCAAAGAAGACACCTAACTGTGCAAAGAATGTATTGGAAATTGGGCCTCGGGGACATGAGCTAAGGTCAGCCAGCTAAAAGTTACCCTGTCAGGAATAAACCCAGGGCAAGATTTTGCTGGCAGTGGACAGGGGACTAAAAGCTTCTGTCTGTAGAGCATTCCCTGCATGCTGTTCAAGCAGGGCTGGATTTGGAGGATCAAAGTGCAGAGGGAGTAATAAAGTGAGGATTCCCTCTGTATCCCTAAATTTTTCAGGGAAACCTGTTGTTATCTATTCTACAGCTACACCCAAAAATAAATGTTAGTGTTTGGGTGAGGATTGTTTTTTTATTCAGCTAAGATTTTAGATGGTATCTGTTGATGATGGGGATTATGTAGAATGGTAGAACGGCTTCAAGATTATCACAAACGAGGTCATGAAATATGCTTCTGGTCATTCTTTGGAGTAGGGCTGCAAAGATGTCATTGAGAAAAAATGCCACGCCGCCTCCTCTTTCTCCCCATTGTAGGCCTTTAATGGTTTTCCACCTTCCTTTCTTCTTTGCCGTGCTGCTGGCTGGGCAGTAGGGAGTCTGATAGGGGGTTTTTAGCCTAAAGAGTTGGTGGTTATGTTGGATAAGTTTCTAGGTGGGTATATCACTGTCCAAGGAGAATGTGGTATCTGTTTACAGCTGTACCTTCGGGTTTAAAAGCAGGTGTACTAGGAAGACTGCTTCTTCCGGTTCCTCCGTTCCAAAGAATCTCGTGTCCTCACGTTCCTCCTGTCTGGTCATCCTGAGAGTCCTCAGAAATCAAATTGTGCTTTTTAATATGTGCTACTAATACCTGGGGGGGGGGGGGGGGGGGGAAACAACTTAGAAAAGGGAAGTAGGCGTTTGTTTTCTTTCCCTCCTTTCCGTCGGGGCGTCGCTGCCACTAGAGGAGCAGAGGCAGAGCTGCTGCCCGGCGCGGGCGCGGCTCCGGGCGCGCTCCCGCCCCTCACGGCCCGGCCCGGCCCGGCCCGAGCCGCCTCAGCGGGGGAATGGCATCCCCTGCCCGGGGCACCGCGGGCATCTCTAAAGCGCCTTCCAGCCCAGAGCCTTCCGTGACGCTGTGACGAATTTCACAGACTGGGGTGCGTGCGCTAAGAAAACACTTGGAAAAGGAGAAAGGCAAAGCATGGAATGGAGTTGTCGGGAAAGGAGGCGTGAGGGTGTTTGCAAAAGGTGGGGAGATGGGTGGCTACCTGTGGTCTGGGTAAGAGTATGTTTTTCAAGGAAAAATTAGAAAATAAATGGTTCTCAGAATTCACATACTCTATTGGTGAGGCAAAGCACAACCTGAAGCACCACACAGCAGTTGAGCATAAGGAATAGGGTATGATTTGCTGTAATCCATGCAAGATTAGAGGAATTGCACTTCAATTGTCTGGTAGGAAATGGCTCCAGTGTGAATTCAAATGCCCCTCCTGCCTTTCTTTTTTTCCCCCCTTTAGCATTTATGGGGCTTGGTTTTGTGTTTAATCCAACAGTAGATAGTGGCTGAGGCTGCACGACGCTCTGAAAAACAAGCCAGGTTGCTGGATTTGCTCTTAAAGAAAATGTGTTTGTTCAGTATTACAAATACCTTAGCCAACTCAGATTTCATAGACATATTTCATTTAAATACCTATTCAGTTTATAAATACTTATTTTAAGACATTGTAGTCACACCTGATTAAGACTCATTATTCACTTGTGAATTTAAAAAGAAAAGAGGTCAACTTGCCAAAACCCAATGTCATCTGTGGAAAAACCAGAAACTCTGGTACTTACTTCATTATTTGAATACGTAACAGCCCTGCATTTTGGAAAGGTAAACTGATTATTTAGATTTAGAAAAAATATACATGTTCTTTTTCCCATGTTATCATTCCCCTTTCAGTGAAAGTATTTCTGATTCCTGTATTTCTTTTCTTTCCCTTTTGCTCCTTACTAGAACTCCAGTGGATGTATCTTCTTGTCTCCTGGTGGAAGACTTGCTTGGCTTTAATGGATACTGCTGCTGCTGGTTGATCTCTGGAGACTTTACAGCTCCTTACCTTTTGAGAGGAGGTGACTTCTAGTCACCTCTCAAGGTCTCAGTGGTAGTAGCTCTTTATCACTAACCATCTCTGGGGGAAAAAGAAGATGCCTCTACCTTTTGGGTTAAAATTGAAACGAACTCGACGTTACACAGTATCCAGCAAGAGTTGCTTGGTGGCTCGTATCCAGCTGCTCAACAATGAATTTGTGGAGTTCACGCTGTCGGTGGAAAGCACAGGCCAGGAAAGTCTGGAAGCCGTGGCTCAGAGGCTTGAATTGCGGGAGGTAAGTGAGTTGTCAAGTGAAGGCATAGCTTTAGTTTTTGGTGCTAGATGACCGATGTGGTAAATCCTTGCCATGTAGGGTAATCAGCTACTGGAGCAGCTATCCCGTGTTTGCATCATTTCTACACCTTCTGGTCTTTATGGGGACTTGGATTGCTCCTAAACAGTTGCAAAAGTTGTTACAGAGTTTAGGGAATGTCCAAGGGGAGGAAATGTGAGAAGTGTCGGTGAATAAAAGCTTAGAATGTTAAACAATGCAACGGTTTTGTAAACATTACAGTGCTGAAAATTCTGCTTAAAAAAAACCCACAAAGGAAGAAAATAATTTCTACCTAAGCAACACAGTTAAAAGCTACAGAAAGGCTCGAGTCATAAGACAGTGTGTTATTTGTGTGCATGTATATTTTTTTTTTCTGATGGATTAGTTCTGTGAAAGGAATCTAAAACACCAAATGTGATAAGCGTACCAGTTACCAACTGTTTGTCTTGTTTGTTTAAATACCACAAATATATTTGCAGGCACTGTCTTGGAGCTCATATATAGTCATATAGATTGAGTGCTGGCATTATGATGAGACTTGGTTTGTGCTAGTTGAATATGTAAATATCTGTTCATCCTTTTTCCCCCCAGAATCTCCCTACTTGGTATTTTGAAGGATTCTTTTGGAACTGCAATTTACTCTTCCACAGTTTTAGTGTGTTGAGTGATTTTTTTATGAAATGTTAATAGAAATCTACATACGTGACCAACATATGAACCAATGTCATTATTTTGTAAAATTGTTGAGCACAGGTGGTTTGAATGCAGTATTTGAATGCTCTCAGTCCTGGGTGAACTGACATTTCTCCTTAGAGTCTGAAAGGTTTAGTTTAGTTCATTTTGGAGGCATTGAACTGTGACAGCATGTGCACTTCTGGGGTGCAGGAGAGAGAAAACCAGTGATACAAGTTTAGTGTTGCTAATATTGTTCTGAAAAATATGCTTTTGTTCTGTTGTGTGGTCTGCCGTAGAATGACCTTTTGATTATGGGATTCAAATACAGGATGAAAACTCTGGACTTAGGTAACCAAAATACAGTAATTGTGAAAATAATTAATAATAAATATGTGCATTTATAACTGTGATATTTTAAAATATTATCTTTTTATTGTCAAGCAATGGCAACTGTTGGTAACTTTGCTCAAATACTGAGCAAATATATTTGGAACTCAATCCTGAAAACATTTTTTGGAGAGCATGCATTACTGTAGGATTCCTCAGTGAGAAATGTTACATATAGTCATTTGTTCTCAGAAATGCCTTTTGTTCTTTCTGTTTAAAGAATAATAAAAAATGAAATAGGTGTGAAGCCATTAATCTATAAGGGTTTGTTTATTGTGGTTGTTTTCAATTGCAATATGCATTCTTGCAGAGCGTCCAAGTATTTTTTAGTGTACACTTACTTTGTAAAATGCAACTCTTTGCAAGGGTGTGCCTTTTATTTTTGTTTTAAATCTTTCTCCTTCAAAAGGAGCAAAAGGAGAATCTAGCTACACTTGTAGCCTTAGTGTTTACTTAGAACACATCAGATCTCATATATTTAGAATTCAATTATTGTTGTGTGAATGGAGTTTGTCAGTTTTATCTGTCCACTTTCAGATGTAACTTCTAAGACACAGAAAGTATAGAATTTTTACTGTTTGCAAAATGTAAAGGCTTTGTCTTTCTGAATGATGACTACTAGCTTCTATTGAACTAGTCAGAGTGCTGGAGATGCAGTTTTTTTCAGCTATTCTTCATTATCTCTTTCTTTGGAACCACTCCTAAAAATCTTTTTTAAAAACAAAAAAAAAGAGAGCAAGAGATGCAATTCCCTCAATTAAGAGCCATATATCAGATTAAGGGAGTTGACAGTACACCATTGAACTCTGAGCAGATTCCTTCAGTCATGCATTCTTGCATGGATTATTTTGGCAGGAAAATGTGTTGCAATAAAAGGGAATGGAAAATAGGGATATAAATTACTTTCCAGAGCTTGCATTCAAGAAAAGTTGTTCTGCCTTTAAATAGTCAGATTTGCCAAGCAGATACTGATCATTCCTGACGGCTTGCTTAGTAGAAAGTTTTCAGAAAGAAAAATGTGTTCAGCACTTTTAAATCTACAAAAACAACTTTAGTCTTTCATACAGTAAAATACAAAGTATTTCTGTAAGAAGTTGCATATTTTTAGTGCACATAGCAGCCTTAAAGCATGAAGTTGAATTCAAGTGTTAAACATGAAAGTATGACTGTTTATTTGGATACTGAGACTTGGGACCATTCTGAAATCCAAGGTATCAGTTTCAGATTACTGTATATGGCCTACGCAGCTAGGACAAGCAGTTCCAAAGCATCTTTAAAACAGTATATTGCAAGAGGCATTAGGGGAATCTCTATCATTCTTTACACATTCAGTGGTAACATTTGAAAGTACCTCTTTCTGGTGTAGTCTGGGAATTACTGAATTTGGACAGTGAACTGAACTATTTTTAATGGTGTGCCATCTTTTTAGATGTTTATTTTAACAGATCTTTATGTAAGTAAGTAATCTTCAAAGTATGCATTGCATGGCTAAACACTGTTTTTCTTCTGATTTTCCAATTAGTACTGCTCAATTTCCAAGTTGTATACTAGTATGGACACATAGTTAGCATTTAGGAAGATTTACATATGTTGACAATTTTATTTTTTTTACTGAATGGTAAACTTTTTAGAAAAGCGAAATGAATTCCTCAAACTGAGTATCTTCTGGTATTCCTAGAATGTGACTCATCAGGAATGAGTATGTAATCCAGCTCTCTTAAACTGAGGAACTGGGGAAAGGAGCCAAAGGGAACACTGAACATAAGTTACTTAGCCTTTGTAACATAGTCTGTCTTTTATCCTGTGAGAGAACTATAACTAAACATGATTTATGCAAAAAGCTGTTACAGAAAACCATTCTGGAATCACAAGTTTTGAAAAACTGCTGAGAGCTCGGCTGGTTAACTGCCTTAAAAAGTATGTACAACAGTGCTAATCTTGCATCTAGGGCATGAGTGTGCAAATGAAATCCTTGAAAATATAAAGATTCTTAAAAAATTGTGATATGGCTACGTATATTAGCTAGCTAGGTTTGGCAGAAGATGTTATAACTAGTGCCTTTCTCTTTTCAATCATGGTTGGGTTGTTGTTGTTTTCTAATATCGCTTCTAAACCAGAGATAAGGGGAAAATTCTGCTACTGTGTACAAGCAGAGTCTGACTTAACTGCAGATATGTGATAGAGTACAAATATAAGAACCAGTGGCAGGGAACTTCTGTGGAGTGTATGTGTTGTGCATATGGAAGTTCCTGTGTTTGTTTTGGACATGCAGAGGAAAAGGAGCCAAGGTTATCTGGATCCGGAATAACTTCAAAGTTCTGAAACAGTGTTTCGGAAATTCTTGAACTATGCTGTAAAACTTTGCTCTGAATTCTAAAACATCAGTTCTCTTTTGGAGAAAACATCAAAAATACTTTTAATTTATTTTGGTGGTTTCTTAAATGTGTTTTGCTTATGGAAAGAGTGTTTTTAAAATCAGACCAAATGCAACCAAAAATTTTCTTATGTTTGTATATATCAGTAGCCGTATTGTCTGACAAATAAGAGTTGGGCCACATAATGACAGAGGGATCATTATAATTAATGTCATAATTATGACATTATAATTAATATCACAATTAGGTTTATGTCTTGTATCAAAGTCTGACAACATTTTAGCCGATGCTTGCAGAAATAAGAAGAAAAGCAGTGCTCATAGTTGAACTGCTGTGGTTGCCTCCCTAAACCAGATTTTTCCTATAATTAGGGAAGGAAAAATTGAGGAATGTATATAACAAAGCAGATCTTCCATGTGTAATTTGATTAGTTTTAAAAATGCTGCTTTATTACAAAGCAAATTTGAATCCATCTAAAACAAATACTATTTATAAGAGTGTGATAATTGTAATTTAGGAACCAAGATAAATTGAAGCACAGAGCAGTTAGGCAAAAATATGTAACTGCCTCAGTTCAATTATTGTAGTTCTTCCTTTTCCTGAAGAAAAAAGGTTATACATTCAGGTAAAGGGTTTGCACTCAGTCTTATTATATTGAGCAGGAAAAAATTAAGGTTCTTCCATGAAAACAATAGCGGCAATTAGGAAGCCTTGCTCCTGATTTCTTTAGCATTTTTATAAAGTTAAGTCAGAATTTGGATATACCACTTAATTGCATTTTGTTTACCATCATGTCAGTGAATTGCTGTAGAGTTTTATACCAATTTTGGAGGAAGTTTTCTTTACTTCTGAAGCAAAAGCATTAGCTTTTGTTTTCAAAATCATTTAGTATTTTTACTTTGAAATTTGTCTTTTCCCTTTAGTAAAGCAATCAGAACTTAAGCCTCTGATGAATGGGAACATGATACTTCTGATGTCAGTGATGTGAAAGGTGGAAGTCAAAAGCAGTTATGTGAGTTCATCCTTCTCAGAGCCTTGAAGAGTGGTGGGAAAAAGTAACATGTTTTTTTTCAAAATAAGTATATTTCTACATTTCTAGGTCATGTTGATAACTGACCTATCTCTGCCAGAGGTTAAGATATGTCTTGGATATAATGTTTTCTGTGCACTATGAAAATATGGCTCTAGCTTGTAAATTAGTCAGCTTACCCTTGTCAAATGTCCTGATGAGTACAATCTTCCTTGCCTGTTAGAAGTTTGTTTATTCAAGATATTTGAAGGGTGTGAAACACAGTGTATTGTGATTTGTACAATGTTTCATTTGAATAAACTAGAATACATCAGATTACCTTGCAACATATTGATTTGCTTATTTATTTCTTATCCCTCTGTTTTGCTTTAAACTGTAGTTGGCAATTACTTTCTTTAAACGGCATTTGTGAAATCCATATTGGAATAGTTAGGAGAAAGTAATTGTGTGTGTGAGCGTTGGAAAAAACATTTCCATTATGAAAGAACTAAGATTTAAGAATAAACTGTCTCTGTTCATCTAGCTACTCTGCTAAATATTCTCTCCTACAGCTACCTTTGAAGAGCTTCTCAGTAATAGAACAACAAAAACAGAATAGGCAAAAATACCTTACAGTAAATAGCTTCAATATGGGAGAAAAGGGAGGGACTTTTGCATTGATCCTCCTAATTCTGCAAGAACTGGTCATGGTAATATATAGAAAAGTACAACTTTCTACTTGGTGGCTGGTACATGATGAGAGTCACAGAGTTTTTTGTGCCTACCACTTCCAGGAAGTCTTGGATATTGTACACTGGCCAGTCCACACAGGCAGCTCCAAGTGCTGTCTCAGCTAGAGATTGGGAAGTTTTGTGGAGGAGGTTGTCTGCTGTGATAAGAGTGGAGTTTCTGGAGAATTTTAAGGCCTGTTTTCTCCTTCTGTAGCTCTTAACATTGGGCGTAGGGAAAAGCTTTCAGTTGGTATCTGCCAGTTGCACTAGTAGAGGATTATTGACCCAGTTCTCCTGCATGTGGTTTATTTAAACTGTACTATCCTGATAGCAGGAGCTGTTTTGTTTCCAAGCATGTAATAACAGTAGACGTGATGGAGCCCTTGGGTTAACTGGGATTTTATGAGTTTGACTGCAGTGCTTAGCCTAACTTCAATAATGACAAGGTGTTTTCAGCATTCTGATCAGGGAAGTCTCATGGTTTGTTTTATTTGTATGTTCAGTGTAAAGGAGGAAAAGCCTGAAAATATATTTCAGCTGCCATCTTCTGCTATTGTTTTCAATTTTCTGATTTTTTGCCCCAGATCTTAGGATGATGATTCCTCAGGTACCCTTGAGGCAGGTAGCCATATGCATTAATTGGAAAGCACAGTGTTGACCATTAGAAAACAACTCTCCAGCCTATCTGTAATCTATGACATATTTTGTAAGATTTATAGTACAGAATATGGAAGTTAACTGGAAAATACATTATTAAATATATAAGATTGAAGTAAATTTTGAACAATGCTATGCCTCAGGGGACCTCCAAGGGTTGCATGGTTCTACCCTCTACTCAGGAGGATCAGGTGGTTCAGAGGTTGCCTGGGTGAGTTTACCAGCCAGGTGCCTCCAAGGATAGAGATTGACACCTCTTTGGGCTATCTGTTCCAGTGTTTGGCTAGTCTTCTTGTGAAATTTTTTTCCTGATCTAACTGGAATTTCCCACATTGCAGTTTGTCCCCAGTGCTTCTCATACTTGCAGTGATTACTTCCAAGAAGAGTCTGGCTCTGTCTCCTCTATCTGTCACCTGCTCTTAGGCAATAGAAGTCCACAGTAAGGTTTTACTTTGTCTCTTCTTAAGGCTGATCAGCCCCACTTCTCTGACTTTCAGTGTACATCATGCCAAAAGATCTAATATAGTCACCTGCAGAAAAGCAGTTTTGTGACACTCACACCTGGTGAGACTGCTCTGCTTAGCTTAGTCTGGGTGACTTCAATGATGGACTCACTCCCACCAACTTGTGAGCTCTGAATACTGTGTGGGAGTTTTGGTACTTTTGTGTTTTTGATGGCTCTTAAAATTTTATGCAAAAATTTTTTCTGTCGCTAGTGTCAGAAAGCAAATAGATAGAAATTAACTGTGCAGAAATTTTATGTTCTTTTTATTTCTATTTGATTTTCTTCAGAAGGGTTGGGTCCTGAATAAGTCACTAAAATAAAAGAACCTCAAAGTAGTGTTAATCTTAACAGCTTAACATATTTTAAGAATTATGTCATGCCATTCTTTTTAGCACTGAATGCTGTCCTGAGCTGCTAATAATAAAATGTTTTAGCAATGAATAAAAGTGGGTTCTATTTTAATCAGTGCGAATATTCCAGGGTGCATAAGCTCCTCTGAAAACTTGCAGGATCAAATTCTGCCCTTGAAGTGAAGTGAAAGGTTTGCATAGAAGTCAGAAGACCAGCTTTGGTCTGTAGTATTTTGCATGGCTTGTTTAAAGATATGCTGGATTCCAGAGGATATTTTAAAATGCGGAAATATTTTTCTTAGCCTGTTATGCCGGTAACTGCTCAGTTCTGTGTGCAGGCAAGAAAAAGCAGTCAGTGTTTCAAAGAAATAGAACGGCTCAAGTGATCATCGTGCCTTATAAATACATACAGTCTATTCAGTTTAAATTCAGGGTGTAGGCTCAGGAGTGTTTTACATCAGAGAGTTTGAAACAGTGGCAATGTTTGTGGTCTCTTTCTCCTCACCTTTGTTATACATCTGTGCTTCTATGAGGTTTAAGTACACCAAGGCTGCAAGTGAGTTTATTCAAGCAATTGCTGTATTTTTTGGGGGTGTATTTTTAGTTGGTTTACAAATGTGTTTGTTTCATCTATAGAAGTCTTTCAGCTGTAGCTCTTCCTCTTTACTTTCAGTCTCTGCCATGGCCATTGCCCTCATCCAGAATGTTGTGGTTCCACATTTTAGGTAGTGCTCAGCCCAAGGCTGATGTGTTTGTCCTGTCAGAGAAGTGGGCTGGGTCGGTCAGAGCAGAATGTCAGCATCATGGTTTGGCTTTGGCTCCTGTGACTGCATGCATGGTGTTAACGGACTTGTGATGAAAGAGAAATGCACCTTTTTACACGCATTCCTTTCCTTACTCAGTCTGCAGGAAGGATTAAGGAGTAGTCAGTCATTCAGTACATTTTGTCCTTTTTAACATGTGATGTTGCAGTGAACATGGTATTTCTTTCCTAATAGAGTTTCTGTGGTACTACCGTTTGGATTTTTTTACCCTAACATCTTACTGAATTTAAAATGCTGTCTTCACAATATCCTTGTGGGATGCTGGTGGTGACCTAATGATTGAGGTGTTGAAGAATAGAAATAAAATGTTGTTTCAGGTATCAGCAAACTTTGTGTGCCTGGACTGGGAAATGAGAAATGTATTGTTTATATTCAGAGCTATATTTCTTTTGTCCTTTTGAAACTCTAAGTATTTATGACTTCCTAATTTTGACTCTTGGCTTTCAGCATTTGGAAGTCATCAGCACACAGTATCCACCTGAGAAAAATTTGGTTTGTAGGATTTGCTTACAGAGAAGTCTGTTTCTGATTTGGGAATAGTCTGGTTCTCTATTGTAATTTTTAAACTTTCTCATTCTGCACTTTCTCTAGATATCTTCTTCTATACAGAAAAAACCTGCTTTTTTTCTTCTATGAACAGTTCTAATTCAATTGATTTTCTATATTATAGGCTGTCTTTTTATCAGAGGGCTAGAGTTGTTTTAGACTTTATAGAAAGCATCTCAAGGTTAAATAGGCAGATTTTGTCTTAACATCTTTATTTTTTATCGTATGAATACTAATTTTGCAATTACATGGTAGCTAGCACTAATTTTAACTTAAAGGATTTTTTAAAACCTTGGGGGAAAAAAGCCCCCAAACACCAAAATCCACCAACAATCACTTAGAACCGGGTTTATGTTAATTTAGAGAGGAGCAAAGAAGTACAGTTTGCCAGTATGTAATGCCAAAGGAAAATTATGCCTTAGAACTGGCTCTAATTTCCTACTTTTGCTAATATCCCAAACAAAATGGTTTTATGGAATAGATAGTTTTATTAATTTAATGCTACACCTTGGCTCTTGTCCCTCAAATTACTTGATGGTCTGTACTGATACAGAGCACTGATTCAGTTTCTGTCTATTTGGGATGGGATATATATGCCCGTGCTGTGGTTGTTGCACACACAGCCTGTCAGAGCTGTAAGGAAAATCTGGAATCTCATGAGGGTGGACTCTTCATTCTGTTTAGACTGTAAATTAAGAAGATGTACGTATAAGAATTTTCAGATATGTATATGGGCGAGTTTTTGCAGGAATGTACTGAAGTAGCCTTTTTCTACTAAGAGCTGTTGCTCCTTAATGAATTTCAAATCTCTGCCCCACAATATCAAAATACTAGAGCTTTTGAGAAAACAACAGTAAATATTTTCTTTTTTACTGGGGAGACAATGGTTAGTTCACAGAAATGATTGATTTAGAGAAATCACCATAAATATTCCCTCTGCTTTAGAAAACTTCATCCTTAAAAGCTTTATTTTGTGTAATTTAAAAATATGTGAAAATGTGGAAGGAAAAATATTGGATTAAAGGTGTTGGCATTTCTACCATTTTTCCATACATTAAAGTTTATGTAGGAATTGGAGAATTTTCATGTAAATACCTACAGACCTAATTGGTAATTCATAACACTCACTTAACTCTCTCCCTCAGTTAAAACACTTCTAATTATGATATCTAGTTTTGCTATGATAATGACATGAATATTTTCCAGTCCAGATCTGAGTGAAATAAGTACTGTGGGAGCAGATTTTAGCCAGTTTAAGCATAGTGGAGAAAATTCGATTTTAGTAGATGACTCTGTAGTATGGATATAGAACTGTACTGTGGAGCAAGGGAAAAAAATACTCTAATCCAGACTCCTGGGAAAAGTTCTGATAACAATTAGATTGTGCTTCTGAAGATGCTGTCCAGTGGGATTTTGACCTTCCAAGGGTGACACACCTCAGCCTCTCCAGGTGGTCTGTTCCAGTGCATACTGTGTGTTGTGTTTTGTCTTGGTCAGGAAATGCCCACTCAGGCAAGATACCTTCCTGCTCTGCTGTATCTGGACTTTTCCTGCCCATGCAGTGAGCCATGCATATGCTTTAATGAGCTCAGCTCTAACTGAGCAGCTGTCCTGTGCTCTTTTGTCCTTCAGCATCCCATGTGAGCCTGCCTGCCAGGTCCCCAGAGAAGCCATGCTTGGCTCTACTGCTGTACCATGTCATTTTCCATTTGCCTTCCCCACTTTTCCTTAGATTTCCTGTCACACAAGAATGCCTTCTACTAGCATCTGTGAATTGCCACAACGGAGTTATGAGTTGTGAACTGTTTCCAAATAAAGAGTGGTTCTGGTACAGTTTTAGGTGGGGGAGCTTATGTACCTGAGTTGGTTATCTGGGTGTAACGTCTGCTTTTTATGGTAAATGTCTCTGCAGTTCCCTGAAGTTTTCAATAACCCGTAGCCTTACTCAGTGTTTTAAAACATTTAATTCTAAGTAGCAGGACTTTCATACATTTTATAATATCACAATATGAACTTTTTTCATCATTGAAATGCCTCTTTTTCAGATTACATATTTCAGTCTCTGGTATTATAATAAGCAGAATCAACGCAGATGGGTAGATTTGGACAAGCCTCTGAAAAAGCAGCTGGACAAATATGCCTTGGAGCCAACTGTGTATTTTGGAGTAGTGTTCTATGTACCTACTGTTTCTCAGCTTCAGCAGGAGATTACCAGGTAAATCTCTTAGTATAAACTTCTACGTGTTTACGAATTTGTTCTCAGCATTCTGAAATATATAGTTTATTTAAAAGTTCTCTGCTTTCCACTCCCCTAACTTTATAGAAATGAAAACTATTTTAGGCAGAATTTATATTCAAACTGTATGCTAATTTATCTTTGTAATAATTAAAATATGTGATAAACTAAGCAAGCAACTAACTTTTTGTGATCTCAGGAATCTGCTCAAACCTGTTTTAAGTAACAGGCATACCTGCATGGTCAGACCTTTAATTGTTTTAGTCCCTTCATGTTTGACTTTTTAATTTGGTTGTTTGTTTGTTGTTTTTTTTTGTTTGTTTTGAAGATGCATATGTTGCTTTCATGGGCATCTATCCCATGGATAAAGTGCTGGACAAAGCACTTGCAGATTTTTTTATTAAGCTATGCTTAATAAATTTTGCTTTCAGTACTTTCTGTTCTTTTAGTACAGTACATTGGCAAGCTACAGACTAGACTTCAGAGTTTGATTTTTTTTTTGTGTATCATTGAGCCATAAATATGGATGTTAGTTCTGGTATTACGTGTACGTTTCTACTGTGAAACTGGAGAACATCTCATAATTGTTGCTGACTGCAGTGGGGAAAATAAACTTGAGCATGCATACTAGCCAGTTATTCCTATGGACCTGTACATTGGCTTTGAATGGCTTGATGGGTATAGTTCTGATTTAATGATTATTTTTAATTGGCAATTGAGTACAAAACCTATACCTGGATTACAAAGACATTATTTCAAAAATATTTGTTTGTATTAAATAACCCATTTAAGCTAAAAGCTTTAAGTTGGCCCTTCTTTGGGTGGGGAGTTGAAGCAGATGATAAGAGGTGCTGTTCATCTTAATTTATTCTGTGTTTACATGAAACCGTGTCTGTTCCTATAATACCCTGCCAGATACCTTTCCTGCTAATTGTGATATGAAAGCTTTTTAGGGTCACCAAGGGTACCAGGTCACCTGTTGGTGCAGGCACTGGTGCTGTTGTGTACTGCTTAATGTTTGGCAGCTTTAGTTTTTGTGCTTATTGGAAATTTCTGAACGATTTTTTTTTTCTAAAACTAAAATTTTGTGCCATTTCTTGGCAATTTTAGTGGCTTAAAAATCTCTGGTTCAGATTCTGTGTTGGTGTACTAGAATACATTAGAGTAAGATAAATACTGTGGTGTTGCATTAGAAAGCTAAATTGCCTCAAAAACCTTGAATAGTCTTCTCTGGCATTTATTTAAAGAATATGGTGTTTATTCTGTAGATTTAAGAAAAAATTGGCAGTGTACTGCCTGGTAGAAAGCAGGAATTTATGTGCCAGCTTTATGCTTGTGTCCTAGGGGATGGTACTTACTTTGATAGTAAGAGTCTGGGTTAGTTTCAGAAATCTGTGGGTTTTTTCATGCCTGTTTGATATAAGTGAGATTGAGCATGTTCAAGCAAATTATATGTTTAATGCACACCAGGAAGTGGAAGTGCTATAGATAAAGAGACATGCTTTGTTGAGGTAATGTTAAGATTCTTTATATGTTTACTTTTAATAGCAGTTCTGTGGAAAGTGCTTGCCTTCTTCTTCTTGACTGGGAAGACTCATTCCCAAAATGCCTTGGACTTTTTCTTTTCTCTTTTTAAGGCCTGGGTCTACTCCCAGCTGTTCTTTTGTGTGTTGTATAGGGATGTTATGTACTGTCATATTATACACTGTGTTTTTGTAGTAGGATCTCCAAGAGTCTAAACAATATTTATAAATTATCACTGTATTTAAAAGGGCAGTAAACAGTGAGGGAAGAGAGCTGTCCATTAACATGAATAAAATTTATGTGGTGTTCACCTGACCTTTCTAATCACTAAATGAATTATAGCATGTATTTCCATGTTCTCACTATTAATACCTTACTTCACTAGAGTTAACATACAATATGAGGAAGAACTTTTTAAAACTAGGCTTATAGAAGATAAATGTCCTCCTTGGCCAAGTCTGTATAGCTGTAATGGCAATTTTGAGGTGTTTTGGGCTCCAGATAGAAAATTCTGTGGGAGGCTCAAAAATTCAGGCAAATAGTGGCTCAGACTGAACATCACTACTGGGATTGTGGGAATGTGCATTGTTAGATCTATTGGAAGAAAATGCAGCAATCCAGCAGCAGTTTACTGAATGTTGCAAATGGACAATAACAACAATTTTGAGGAAGGAAGAGGGGGAAAAAAAAAGAGGGTTTGGTAGTAGAAATTGTGGAGGTTCTTTAAGATCACTGATTCTAGAATGTGCGAAAGGGAGGCAGGAGTTTTAAAAGGCCTTGAAGTAGTGGGTCCAAATGATGAGGAAGACAAACTGGGGAATGTAGAGAGGAATAGGAAATGGAGGCATAGTCTTCTATTATCTCTTAAAATTAAGAAGCCCATTAGCTTTTTCTTTTCATTTTCCCCCCTGTAGGTATCAGTATTACTTGCAATTAAAGAAAGATATCTTGGAGGGCAGCATTCCTTGCACACTGGAACAAGCAATACATCTGGCTGGTTTGGCAGTTCAGGGTAAGTAAGAGATTGTGCCAACTAGCTAATGTTGCTTTAGAAACTTCGGTGATATGTTTTCTATTGCCTGTTTTCTAATTGTCACTTAAGAGACCAAATTCAGTAAGTTATGAAAGGTCTTGCTCCTTAGGACTTTGTCATATGGGCTGATGAGAGGAACAGTTGGATCAGTGGCACTGAGCTTGCTTCTGTGCAGTCCTCAAAGATGTACCTGGGCATCTAACATGTAGTTTCAGGAGCTGGATTTGAATTATTTGAACACTGGAGTTCCTTTGGGGAAAAAGGCTTCAGTTGTTGACGTACATCAACAAACCCTTCCTCTCTTTCTCTGAATGAATAATCTTTTTTCTCATGTATCTTCCTAAATAAGCATCTTTGAATGTACTTGTATTTCCACTTTTTATCCAAAATTTCCTATCATATAAGATTTTTTCAAGTTAGTATGCAAGACTGTTAACAGTTCTTGGGTTCAAATCACTCCTGAAAACACTGTTCTGTGATATCTATATGAAAACGGTAGCTTTATTTTTCCTAGTTAGGGTCAGATGGAGTATATACCAGTCCTGAGTCTGTCTGCACTGATCATGTTTGGTGTTCCTAGCAACGTGCTTGTTTGGTATTAAGTCTCTCAAAAGTTTGTAATGGCAACAGCTGTGTTTAGTGTGTTTGTATATTGTTTGTATATCATTCACAGTGAATGCCACTTCAGTACATCTAACAGCAATTGTAAAACTGCCAAAATTGAACAGCACCTAAAATCACTGGCAGTATGTACAACCAAAGATTAGATGTTTGTTATATGCATTGGTTGTATCATGATAATCATCATCTTTATTGATGATTATCTTATTTTGAAAATGTGGTTACCACTGGAGTAGGATAAATTGTATTAATGCCTTGTTTATATAACAGTGAATCTGTTTAATCTAGGCTAGATTTTAATGGTCGTTAACTGAAAAAATCTTGCTGTGTTACTTCCATGTATTTGGACAGTGTAAATGTCTCTCTGCTCACTGAATTGTTTATAGAAATCTTTTAATATAATCTTCTTTCCAGGTGGAAAATATTCATCCTTTTAGCTTTTACCTTCCTTTTTGTATTCTTGTGTAACAGATTAACTGTATTGATAACACAGTGAAAAAAAGAACTCAAAAAAAAGCACAGGTTCTAAATTAATGTGCTCCATTGACTGAAGTAGCTTGTACCAGGTAGGTTAGTAATTTTATCTGGTGAACGAACAGAAGCAGTGCTTGCTGTTTCAAGTCAACTGGTTTCAAGAATGATCTGCATTTAAAATCAGTACAATAGGTTAATTCTAAACACTGCTTTATCTCAAGAGCTGTAATGGTCTAATGTGTCAGAGGTGCTCCCCTTTAAGATAGATAACTTCCATTATAGATGTTTTGTCATTTCGTCTTCTCAATCCACAAGGAGTGTTACCAATTTTTCTGAACAAGGTGTAAAGATGGGATTTTTTTACCTTTTCTCTTTATAAATATAATTGATTAGTTTGCTCTCTTGTTTTGCTTTCAGATTGTAGTACAATAGGATGGAAGTTTGCTACTTGGAGATCCTGCTGCAATTAATTGGGTTTTGAATAATTTTGTTAAAAGTGTTTGAATCCAATATTTTTTTTATTTTTCAGCGGATTTTGGAGACTATGATCGGTATGAATCTCAGGAGTTTCTACAAAGATTTGCTTTGTTTCCAGTGGTAAGTACTTTCTTTAAACTGATGCATTGAAATTATTAAATTAGCAAATTTCAATCCTTCTTAAATTTGGTAAATGCAAATAATTTTTAGGAAGCTTTCACGATCCATCTATTTTACTGCTCCCTAGGATGTCAAATTTAGTGAAGGTTTTCTTTGGGATTGGAGTGAGATATACATTATGGAGAACCAAAGATCTAGTAAGATCTTTTCAATTTTATTGTATATTACACTGAAAAGAAGGTTGAGGTACAGATGGGAAAGTGAGTAAAACCACTTCTAACCAGTGTTTGTGCTTTTGGGGTTTATTTGTGCATATTACAGCATCTGAGCTCCAAGACTAGAATCAAGGGTGGATCTGCACATGTAAAGAAACTATAACCATTTGATTTTGTAGAATTTTTTTGAATATCATTCCACAAATGCTATTTTACCTTAAGGGTTGGCTACAAGAAGAAAAAATACTGGAAGAAGCAACACAGAAAGTTGCCTTGCTACATCAGAAGTACAGGTAACATGTCTAAAGCTCTTCAATGCTTAATTTTAGTCTTCAGTAGCTTCTGTAGCTCAGAAAGTTGTGAATCTTGAAATGCAGTTGGACTAATTTCACTTCCCATTTAAATGAGTTTTTTTCTCTAGTACATCTGTATTAAAGTTACAAGAGTTTTTGCTGAATTAAAATGAAAAAGAGAACAGAATATTTAGTAAAATAAATTAGAGGATTCAGCTTGAAAAGAATACAGGACATAATTAAAGACTGAGACTTCACCTGTATAATGTTTCTGACTTGTTCATATGAAGTTCTGACCCTGTAAGGATGTTTCATGATAAACAACATTGGGAGGTATTAAGGGCAGGAGAAATGCAGAGACAGTAACTGTGCCTGAATGCTTATGATCTTAGGTAGAAGGGAGCTAAGTTTCAGTAGTCTAGGACAAAGAAAAGTAAGGTTGTCTTTATCAGTTCATTAGTGAAAAATGTTTGTGACTATGTGAATAATATTGACTATTTTCCTCTATTATTTTAAGACAACACTATGAAAATTGCAGTTTTACTTCTGTTTAAAATGCACCTGTAACAAGATTGCATGGTTCAGGTTCAGCAAAGAAAACTTAATCTTCATGACATTAGGAAAGAGTGAAGAAATTGAGACATTTGTGATTGAAAAAGTATTGAGAGACATAACAATGAGCATGTCAGGATTTTTCAGGTAGAAATATGTCTATGAGGTAACTGAGCTATGTTGGTGGGTAAACACGAGCTTTGAAGCCCTATGATGCTACTGCAAGTCTGTGAGAAAATTCTTTGTCAGTTGGACTAATTATAAAGAATTCTATCTTTACCTACAGATCTTGTCCTCATGTTTTCAAAGTATTACAGTAAAATAGTCAACATTTAGAAGATGAAACTGTGTTTTCTGAAATGTAAAATGCCAGACTTTGTATTTCTCCTATAGCAGTTTAGAGGATATTCATGTCTTGAACACGTGTGCCTCTGATAAAGTGAGGAAATGTGGAGCCAGTGCTGGATTTGATCAAGAATGTGATAACTGTATGACATTAGTAGAGATGGCAGTTTTAACTGGTCTTTGTTGCCATTTACGCCCAAAGATGTAAAGAGGAGGGAGTTATTATAATGAAAGTGTAAAGGCTGAGCCAAATGTATCATTGGTGCAGATAGAAACAGCATGATTTGATGGTTGCTTGGGTGTCCTGGGGATTTTTTTCAAGCTTTGACTTGACTGTCGTTCAGAGTAAAACAAAGATGATTTTTTTCTTATTGGCAGTATTAGGTGATTGTTGTTTTTTTTTTTTGTAGAGGCCTTACTCCTCCTGATGCAGAAATGTTATATATGCAAGAAGTAGAAAGAATGGAGGGCTATGGTGAAGAGACCTATCCTGCAAAGGTAAATGGGGTTTTGGTCTTTGTCTAATTGCCCTTTTCTCCCTGTTTAGAGTGATTACTTCTTGCCAAAAGTAAATAAAACCTAAATGCCAAACCACCCAGAATTTTCTCCTCCAGAATTATAAAAACAGTTGTTTCTTATGTTACTTTTTTCTGTACTAGCACAATTTTTTCTGTATTTCTTACAGGACAGCCAAGGAAGTGACATATTCATTGGAGCATGTCTTGATGGTATCTTTGTGAAACATAAAAATGGTCGTCCTCCTGTTGTATTTAGGTTAGTATTGTTCTTTCATAAAATATCTTAGTGAACATTAACATTTTAAGTGTGTTCCTCACAAACAATAAGTGTCTCTTAGATACAGCCTGAACATAGTTTCATAGTCATCATGCTACAGTGAATACTGAATCCAGTGGGAATTTCTCAATGTATTAACTGCAAAATGAATCTCTTTAGGACATATTAATTTTAAGACATGAATATTTAATATACAGTTGCATTGTGAAACATTTATTGAATCAAAAATGAGCAATTCTCTACACATAGAGCATTTTAAGTCCTGAGATTGTCATATCAATTCATATAGAAATATTCACTTGCGAAATTGTCCAGGAATTCCTTTCATATACTATAAATATATGTGGAGAGTTACATGATAACATTTGTTTTATTATTTTGGGTTCATACGTTGTTTTAGTTTATTATTGAATGTTCTTATAAATTGTAGACAGAGCTCTAACATCTAAACACTTAAAAATCAGTCTTCACATGAAATGGCTTCCCACTGACTTTAAGAAGGGTTGCTTGGGCATCTTTGGGCAGAATTCAGAATAAATTTTTAAAAAACATTTTGAGATTTTTTATAAAATGAGTGTTGGCAATTTATTTTTTACTAAAGCAAGAAAGAGTTTATTCTTCATGAACTTTAATCTTCTAGAACTGAATTTTTAACTGAATATGAACAGAAATCTTGACATCCTGTGATCCAACAGTTACTATAACTTCACTACTGAATTTCCGAGATTAGAGAAAGTTGCCAACTATACTTCTTCCTGTTAGTATTTTTGTTTAACAGAGTTTAGAAATTCACTACTGTTAAATGTCCTTCAGAAAAATGTCTGTCTTTGCTGTCATAGTAGAGCTGATGCTGAACTCTTTTTAATTGTCTGGGGTCATC